>NW_006408856.1:787050-788619 GCF_000296735.1 Chrysochloris asiatica
TCTTTGAAAGCATTAATAAAATTGACAAACCATGGGCACACTTAACAAAAGAAAAGGGGAAGAAGACACAAATAGCATGCATAAGAAACCACATGGGTGACATCACAACAGAACCAATGGAAATAAAAAGTATAATAATAGAATTTTATGAAGAGTTGTACTCAAACAAATTTGAAAATCTAGAAGAGATAGATAAATTGGTAGAAATACATGACCTACATAAACTTACACAGAGTCAAACAGAAAATTCGAATAGACCTTTAACAAAAGAAGAAATTGATCAGATCATCAAATAACTTCCAACCAAAAAAGTCCAGGTCCAAATGTCTTCACTGGTGAACCTTACCAAATAATCAGAGAAGTTGTTGTTGTTGTTAAGTGCCGTTGAGTCGCTTCTGACCCATAGCGACCCTGTACAGGGTTTCCTAGGCAGAAATCTTTATAGGAGTAGAAAGGCTCATCTTTCTCCCGCGGAACCGCTGGCAGTTTCGAACTGCTGACCTTGAGGTTAGCAGCCAGATTCGTAACCACTATGCTACCAGAGCTCCTGTTACCAAATCTACTCATTTTTTTCCAGAATATAGAAAATAATGGAAAGTTTTCTGATACATTTTACAAAGCAAGCATAACTCTCATACCAAAACCAAGGAAGGACATCACAAAAAAAGGAAATTATAGACCAATATCTCACATGATCACAGACACAAAAATTCTCTACAAAAACCTAGCCAATAGAATTTAACAGCACATCTAAAAAATAATACATAATAACCAAATGGGATTCCTATCAGGAATGCAAGGATGATTCAATATTAGATGAACAATCAATGTAATCAGCCATATAAATAAGAAAAAAGAGAAGAACCACATGATCATGTCTATTGATGCAGAACAGACATTTGACAAAATCTAACATCCATTCCTGATAAAAACACTCAACAACATGGGAATTGAAGGTAAATTTCTCAGCATAATAAAGAGCATATATACAAAATCAATAGCTAACATCACTCTCAATGGAGAGATATTGAATGTTTTCTCGTTGCAAACAGGAACCAGACATGAATGTACCTTATCAACACTCCTATTCAATATTGTGCTGGAAGATTTAGCCAGAGCTATAAGGCAAGACAGGGAAATTAAAGACAGCCATATTGTCAAAGAGGAAGTATAACTCTGTATTTGCAGATGATCTGATCCTATACATAGAAAACCCAAAAGACTCAGAAAAAAAGAAACTACTAGAACTCATTGGAAGATTCAGCAAAGTGGCAGGGTACAAGATCAACATCCAAAAATAAGTTGGATTCATCTATACTAATAATGACAGCACTGAAATGGTAATTAGGAAATCAATAGCATTTATAGGAGTCACGAAAAGGATAAAATATTTAGGAATAAATCTAACATGAGAAACAAAAGACCTATAAAAAGAAAACTAAAAAAAAAAAAAAAAAAAAAGTATGAGATATTTCTACAAGTCCTGGAGTTGTGCTGTGGTCTAATGCGCTGGACTGCAAAGTCAGTTTGAACCATAAGTGAGGTGGTTCAAACTTACCAGGTACTCAT
>NW_006408856.1:788719-799610 GCF_000296735.1 Chrysochloris asiatica
AAAAAGAAAACTAAAAAAAAAAAAAAAAAAAAAAAAACCACTACTACAAGTCCTGGAGTTGTGCTGTGGTCTAATGCGCTGGACTGCAAAGTCAGTTTGAACCATAAGTGAGGTGGTTCAAACTTACCAGGTACTCATTAGAAACACTATACAAGGTTTCTACGAGTTGGAACTGACTCAACAGTTTTTAAAAAAGATAACAGCAACAATAGCATAGACTATCAAACATTAAAATAATTGCACAGACAAAAAACATGATTGTAACATACCAAAACCCAGAAACTTAGGTGCATAAAATTATTTCACACAAAAAAGAGTAAAAAGGGAGACCACAGAATGGGGAAAACTTTTTTTTTACAACCACATATCAGACAGGGGACTAATCTAAAAAATGTATAGGCAACTACAACACCTCTATGAATAAAAGGCAAATAACTCAATAATAAAATGGTCCCAGGATATGAACAGCCACTTCACCAAGAAAAACATATGGGTAGCCAACAAACATCTGAAGAAATGTTCACAATCAGTAGCCATTAGAGAGATGCAAATCAAAACAACAATGAAATATCATCTCACACCAACAATAGTAGCAAAGTTCAAAAAAGCAGAGTATGGTAAATGCTGGCAAGGATGTGGAGTGATTAGAACACTCTTACATTGTGGGTGGGTTTGTAAAATGGCTCAACCACTCTGGAAAATGGTACGTGCATCCTTAGAGATTTGGAAAATAGAAATAACTTATTACCCATCAATTCCTCTAATTGATATATATCCACAAAAAATGCAAGCCAGAACACGAGTTGTTGTTCTTAGGTGCCATCAAGTCAGTACCGAACCATAGCGACCTAGTGCACAGCAGAATGAAACACTGCCGGATCTTGGGCCAACCTCACAATTATTGGCACGCTTGAGCCTATTGATGCTAACACTTTGCCAATCCATCTTGCTGGGGGTCTTGCTCTTTTTCTCTGACCCTCCACCTTACCAAGTATGATATCCTTCTCTAGCAACCGGTCCCTCCTGACAATATGTCTGAAGTACGAGAGATGAAGTTTGGCCATCTTGGCCTCCAAGGAGCACTCTGGCTATACTTCTTCTAATACATATCTCTTTCTTCTTTTGGAAGCCCATAGCACTTTCAATATTCTCCTCCAACACCATAACTCAAAAGCATCAATTCTTCTATGAGTAGATATATGCAAACCTATGTTTACTATGGCACTTTTCACAATAATACAAAGATGGAAACAGCCTAAGTGCCCATAAGTGGAAGAATGGGTAAACAAACTTTGGAAAATACACACCATGAAATATGATGCTACCTTGAAGAATAATGACAAAGCTGAGAAACACCTCATAACATAAATGAAACTTGAGGGCATTATGTTGAGTGAAATTAATCAGTCACAAATGGACTAATATTGCATAAGACCAATATCGTAAAAGCATAAGAAAGGATGTTTATACTAAAAGAAAATGTCTTTTTTGGTTACCAGATGTCAGAGGGATGTGACAATAAGGCACTGGTTAAGGGATAGTCACATAGCTCAGGTGATCGGGAGGGCAATATACGAGGGAGAGTAGGGAAATACACAAGAAAGGTAAGGTGGGTGAAAGAGCAGGAAGATTTAGAAACAGGAAGATTTAGGTAGGTATTCATGGCCTAAATGGGACAGAGATAAATAGTGATATATACTCAACCTAACAACAGGGCTCTGTGATCCAAGGATGGAGGTATAGTCTAAAAGGCTAAAAGATGAAAAATAACGTCAAGGTGCTCAACTATCTTATTGATACTGTTTTCCCTTGCCTATTATTGTAAAGTAGACATCTGAGTGGGATAGAAAGGATTATCAGGAAATATGATAATAGAAAGCTTGTAAGCATATCTTTAGCCTTTAACTGATTGTAATACCTAAAAGGGGTTCTAGAATTTGTCCAGTGAAATAGGTTTCTTATGGAGCCTTTGTAGACTATAAGGCCTTAGTAGGTATCATGAATCCCATCCAGAATCTTCTGAGATGGGACATTCCCATTTGAAAGGACATGAAGACCAACCTGCAGTGACAAGAAAAACAGAAGATATTTCATGAAATAAAGACCAGCAGGTAAAAACCAAACCAAACAAAAACAAACAGATTTGTTGGCTATTACTAAGAACAAGCAACAAGCAAGCTATTCACCTGAGAGCCATCAAGCCAAGCAATTAACTCCCTTCAGGAATAAAACCCCTTCTAAGACTAGAACTAAGAGTGAAGCATACAGCTGATATTAAGTGCGGGAGATGTACAAGAACACCAAAACTTGCAGCTCGTACCTATTTTGACCTAGCTTGGATGGCTTGATAATCCAGACTCGACTAGGAGAAGACAAAGAAACTTGATACAAGAAGTGAATGTAAATTGCTACAATTTTATTAACTTGACCTTTACTTATGGATGTAGTAGCTCAAAATACTGAGAGGGAAGGAATCTTCACATCAAGGATCAAGCCTATGCCCTCAATACACAGGGTTGACATGGACAGGCATCTTAGACAATGGCCACCTAAATTTTGGGGAATATAAAGGCACAAAGTGGTTGATTTATAAATTTTAAAGAAGGAGTTTAGTTTCAGCATGAGGAAGAGAAGATAGAATTCCCACTGAATACTTTTCATCTTGTCTAGATAAGTCTATTGAAAGGAGATGGGGATAGTATCCTTTTGATTCAAGAGTTAATAATTATTATCATAACAAATTGTGATGGTCAAAACTGGAAAGGTAGAAGTTGTATAAAAAAAGGGGAAACTAACCAATTTTATATTCTAGATACAGAGGACCCTAGGATCATCAAGATGGAAGAGCATGAGCTGTAAGTGGGATCCTAACCAGAGAAGCAGTAATACCAGCAATGGAGATAGAGGTGATGGCATAGAGAAATAGAGCACCTGAGAATTCCAGACTCATGGAAAGAGAAAGGCTGTGTGCTGGAGGACAGAAGGCTGGCTTGCAAAATATGCCCTTTTGTTGTTTAAACGATTATATATTCTACATGTTTTGGTGTTTGTCAAATAAATAAATAAATACAAGAGAATAGAGGCAAATACTGTTAAACAATGGTGCATGGAGGGAATTGTAATCATTGCTATGAAACAAAATAGGATTAGTTGAATGTAAATCCTATGTTCTGCCATGTAAACAATCACTCAATTCACAATAAAAGTTTTGAAAAAATAATAAGATGGGAGGAATACACAGAGTGTCCAAAAAAAGAAAAAAAATAAGTCTATGCTCAACCATTTCAAAATGTAGCATATGATTAAGAACCCACATATTGAAGGGAGGAGTGCAACTTGAAATGGAAACATTGGTAAAAAACAAGGCACCAGAAATTGAGGAAAAACAAATTGAAATGCTTCAACAAACTGAGGCAGTGCTGGAGACACTCACTTATCTATGCTAACAAATGGAAGAGATGCATATCTGTGCCCATTCCAAAAAAGGTGACACAACATTATGCAAAAGTCATCAAGCAATGTCATCAATATTACATGTAAGTAGAAATTTGTGAAAGATAATTTTTGAACTATTTCAGTTGAAAATAAACAGTGACTGCCAGAAATTCAAGTCAGATTCAGAATTAGACATGAAACAAGTCATGTCATTGCTGACATCACATGGATGTTGGATAGAAGAGAATACAAGAAGGATGTTTACTTGTGTTTTATTGACTACGCAAAAGCTTTCAACAGTCTGGATCATGACAATTATGAATGACATTATAAAGAAGGGGTATTCTGAGCACTTAATTGTGCATACGGAAGAATCTTAGCATAGATCAAGATGCAGTCATTAGAACAGAACAAGGTTATACTGAGTAGTTTAATAGCAGATAAAGATGCTCCAGGGTAGTATTCTTTTGCCATACTTATTCAATCTGTATGTTTAACAAATAATCTGAGAAGATGGATAATATGAAGAAAAACAGGATTGGATGAAAACTAATAAAGAAACTGCTACATGTAGATGACCTTATCTGGATTGCAACTCCATGTAAAGAAAATGAAAATCTTCACAACTGGTTAGTAAAGAACATTAGAGTAAACGGAGAAAAGATTGGGGTTTTCAAAGACTACATTTTGCTTAGATCCACAATCAGCACTCATGGAATTAACAATCAAGAAATCAAAGGATGTATTGCATTAGGCATATCTGCCACAAAAAACTTCTTTATAATATAAAGATGTAGTTTGAGGACTAAGGTGTGCCTGACCCAAGCCTTGGTATTTTCAATTCTCTCATGTGCACGCAAAAGTTAGACAGTGTGTAAGGAGATTGTAGAACAATTGATACATTTGAATCATGGTGTTGATGAAAAATATTGATTGCACCATGGACTGACAGAAGAACAAACAAATATTTCTGAAATGAATTAGATGCTTCATAGAAGAAAGGGTGGAGAGACTTGCCTAATTATATGGACAAGTTGTCAGAAGAAATTAGTCCTTAGAGAAGGACATCATTCCTGGTAAAGTGGATGGTCAACTGAAAAAAAGAGACACCCCAAGAAGAGGGACTGAAATTGTGGTGGTAGCACATAGGCTCAAACAAAGCAATTTAGAGGGTTGCACAGGACTAGGAAGTGTCTATAGTTCTGTTGTACATCGAGTCACTATGAGTTAGCACCTATTTAATGACACCTTACAATAAGAGCAACTTTCTATATTATAAATATTTACAGAATGAATCAAGACATGTTGAACTTGAGTCATCCCACGAAGCCTCAATATGGAGTTTCAGTGAATTCAAGAAATCCCAGCACAAGAATAAAGTCCCTGGTGTTCCAAATAGATTTTCAAGCAATCTATTCAAGTAAAGAATGGTGGTTCAAGCCCACTCATTGGAACTAAAAAAGAAAGAAATATTTTCTTCCTTAATTATTGTAGCCAAGACAACTTGTGGAAAACTTTTGCTCTGTATCAAATGGGTTTGACATGAGTCATAATAAACTCACCAGAAATGAGTTTTGCGTGTGTGTGTTTGTGTGTGTGTGTGGTGGCATGAGGGTGAAAGGCGGGTTTAGTGCAGTAACAGAGCAAACCTATTATACTTTGGGTATTATATTACTTTTATATTTAACTATCAATGATAATGGATAACTAGAAAGTTGAAAAGAAAAGAGAATGAGACTGTCACTCCATATATTTATGCAATAATTGCAAAGTACATTTTGCTCTATGTAGTTGAAGGTTATATAGTATTTCCTCTAAAAACTTTGCTCCAGGTTTACATCTACATATTAATTTATAAGCTGTAAAACAAACAGAGAAATTTTATTTTATTTATTGGATTCAAATTATTCTGTAATAAGTATAGTATATGGTGTGAAGGAGCTCTGATAGCGTAGTGGTTACGAATCAGGCTGCGAACCTCAAGGTCAGCAGTTTGAAACTACCTGCTATTCCGCTGGAGAAAGATGAGGCTTTCTGCTCCCGTAAAGATTTACAGCCTCGGACATGCTGTATAGGGTCGCTATGAGTCAGAACCCACTCCACGGCACACAACAACATGGTGTTAGAAATGCTTTAAGATTTATCTATGTTCTTTGAGGAGTCCTGGTGTGGGCTAATGCTGATTGAATTTCAAGGTAGGCATTTCACGCTCATCAGTTGCTCCTAGGAAACCCTTTACAAGGTTGCTATGAGTAGGAACAAACTCGACAGAACTTAACAACAGCAGCATGTTAATTTTTGAAATGTTGTTAGATTAAAACAAGGGATTCAGTAATTTTTTATCATTCTTTAATTCTAATCTTTTCACTAGGGATATATATTTAAATATTGTAAAGTTATCATTTTAAGACTAACAGTCCATAACATGTGTATGATACAACTTTACTTCCTGAATGAGAAGAGGATCTAGAGCACTTAGTGGTGAATATCAGCGTAGTGGTTACAATTCAGACTGCAAACCACAAGGTCAGCAGTTAGAAACTGCCAGCAGTTCCATGGGAGAAAGAAGAGGCTTTCTGCTCCCATAAAGATTTACAGCCTCGGAAGCCCTGTAGAGGGTCGCTATGAGTCGGAACTGATTCCACGGCACACACAAAAACAACAATCAAAGACTATAGACTTCAGTATGGATAAAGCCTCAACATAGAGAAAACAAAAATGCTCAAAACTAGACCAATAAACAGCATCATGATAAATGAAGACAATTAAAGCTCACAGAAGCAAGAGACAAGAAAGCAAAAGACAAATTGCATTGTGCAAATCTTCTGCAAGAGACTACTTTAAAAGTGTTAAAAAAACAAACATGTTTGTTTGAGAACTAAGGTGCCACTGATCCAAGTCATGACATTTTAAATCACCTCATTTGCATATGAAAGATTAATATTACATAAGAAACAAGAGAGACAAATTGATTAATTTAAATTAAGATGTTGGGAAAGATTATTGAAAGTACTATGGACTGCTAGAAGAACAATCAAATCTATCTCGGAAGAAGTGAAGTCAGAATACTCCTTAGATGTGAAGTTGGTGAGAATTTGTACACTGGACATGCTATAGGAGGAACCACTCCTGGGAAAAGACATCATGGTTGGTAAAGTATGGGATCAATGAAACAGTGGAACACCTCCAGTTAGATTAATTAGCACAGTGGCTTCAACAACAGTTCAAGCACAGAAAAGATTGTTGAGAATGGCTCAGGACTTGGCAATGTTTTGTTCTGCTGGACACAGGGTTGATGAGTTGGAACCAACTTGACAACACCTAAGAACAGCAGTTCTACTGGTGTACAGAGTTATATGTTCAACTGCTAACTATAAGATCAGCAGTTAGAATCCACTGGATGCTCTGTGGGAGAAAGCCACAGAAACAATGTACACAGTTGCTATGAGTTGGAACTCACTTGATGGCACACAAGAACAGCAGCTGATATATTTTAGATTAATTTTTCTAACTGTAATATGTTGTAAGTAGGTACAAAATCCACAGCAAATGACCAATTCCATGCATAAAGCCTTCTGTAGAATTTCTTGAGAGAACAAAGTCTCTCTTAGGAAGAATTATGATGACATTGGACAATTTAATAAGAGCATTGAGTGGGAATTAGAATAAGCAGCATGAGATAAATTTAATTTTTTTTTTATATTAAGAAGAAAATGATCCAAAATAGTACCCTTGTTAAATGCCATCAAGCATTTCCTATTCATAGTGATCCTGTATAGGGTTTCCAAGGAGCAACTGGTGGGTTTGAACTGCTGGCTCTGTGGTTTGCAGTCCAATGATATCCTTCAATGCCATATCAGGAGGCAAATAAAATAAAAATAATTAATATTATAAAGTAAGTCCCTTCAGTCACCTGTAAGAAAGAAAGGAAAAAATAAAAACAACATCTAACCACCAGAGAAGGAGTAATGAAGTAATAAAGAATTGCAAAATATAAGGATAGTAAAAATTGTAAAGGAGAGTGCAAAAATTATGGCAGGCTACATGAACTATTTTTTCTGTAAATTTGGGATTAATTTTCTACTTCTAATATCATCTGCTCCTTCCCATCACAACATTTAAAGACATATTTAAATTCCCATTATCACAGTACAGTCTTAAGTTGTTTTGCTAATTTAACTTGTTGAAACTAGTTTTAAGGTTTGATTCATTCTACTTTTGCAGCACAAGTTGCCACATTCAATGAAGTCACAAAATGTAGTCTACTAGATTCTAATAGAAGGAGAACCTCATCAGAAATAAGATGATTTGTGTAGAGGTGTTAGATTAAAACAGAATAAAGGAAAGCAAATGTAGTGTGGGAGACATAAATATCCAAAAAGTAATTCAAATGTAAATCAGCAGCAGTTTCGACTGTTGTGGCAGTAGCAATGATAGCTCTAAGTGAGGGAAGGTTGAGTTTCAAAATATAACAGCCTACAGGTCTTTGTTAAACACCACGATTTTTAGTTAATATGCCTAAACCAGTTCTAAACTTTTTTTCTTTTCTGGGAACAGAGAAAAATCTAGATAACAATTTTGGAAAACAAAACCAGGTGTGTCCATTATAGCTTCCTTTAGTTTGACTATTGTTTATCATCTTCTAAGAGAAAATGGAAAGATCCTTGTCAGGATTCTTTAAATGCTTATACAGGGATCTTTAAATGTTTTCTCTAAATATTTAGAGAAAACAGAAGCTGAAGTCCGGTAGCAGCCACAGAGTCCTGGGAATCATTGCAATTGTGTTTTCAGTTTCTAGTATAGCCATTGCAATCAATTTGGTTTCAACTCATAGTTACCCTGTATAGGTTTCCAATGCTGTAAATCTTTATGGGAGCAGAAAGCCTCATATATCTCTGACAGAGCAGTTGGAAAGTTTTTATGTTACCCTACAGTGCAATCAAGACTCCCTAGTTTCAAGTAAGGCAAAATAGTTTTGTTTTGTTTTTTCACTGAAGAAAAATAGAAATGATTTCTACAGAAATTAAATTACCTCAACACCTGACAGAAGGCGGGACAATGTCTTATTTTTCTTTATAAATTCTATGTCCTCTACCAGCTAAATGAAGAAATGACATTCTTCAAAGTAAGTCTACTGGGAGATTGAAATGAGCAGTAAATCATCAATAAGTGTATAGATGTGTGTAAACTGGAAAATTTTCAAGTGTGTGTGTAATATTTGAGAAAAAAATAAGAAGTAAATTCTTTAGAGGTTTGAAGAATTTCAGTCCAGGTAAATTGTTGATTTTTCCCAGATGGAGGTAAAAAATACTGATGTTCAAAGTGCACAGGAATACTAAAGAAAGTGCTAAAATGATTAACAACTGTGAAACTGGTGGCACTCTATTGTATATTAAAAAGTAATAAATGAGAGTTTGGGACCACAGGAAATCTAGGAATAATCTTGTGATGAATATATCACAAAGCCAGAACAAAACTCCAAGCAACCCCTATTATTTATTTTCTTAACTGAGAGTATAGAGTTGTTATAATAGCTAATGCAAGAAACAAGGAGAACTTTAGAAAGAATACCTTGTATTGCTGTTATAAGTACTACTTTGGTCAGGCGCAACTTAGTCCTCAGGTAACATCTTTGCTCTTCAACACTTTTAAAAGGTCTTCTCATTTGAGAAGATGATAGAGAATTTTGGCAAAGACATGGATAAATAAATTTGAATTTTAATTGATTCTGTTAACAAGATTTGGTCTAAATTAGTAAGCTTGTTGTTGGTAGTGTATTAAACATGCTGTTGTTGTTGCTGTTAGGTGCCATCGAGTCAGTACCGACCCATAGCGATCTTATGCACAGCAGAATGAAACACTGCCTGATCCTGGACCAACCTCACTACTGTTACCACCCTTGAGTCCATCTCATTGGGGGTCTTCCTCTTTTTATCTGACCAGTCGCTGGTCATACCTTTATCTTACCAAACATATCATGTTTGGTAAGGTGGAGGGTCAGAGAAAAAGTAGTAAACATAGAGAACCTCAAAATTTTGTGAAATGATGGAAGAAAATCAGAGAAAAATGGGTTAGATGAAATTAAACTACTTTTGTGCATGCCAAATGCTTGTGAACAGCTTCTTCTATATAAATTAATTCTGATTCTTGTTAAAAAGTTTTGAGCCATTGTTGTTGTTAAGTGCTGTCAAGTTGGTTCTGAATAATAGAAACCCTGTATAGGGTTTCTGCATTGCTGCTGGTGGGTTTGAACTGCGTGCATAATTTGTAGTCTAATGTTGAACCTACAGTGCTATATATCCAGGAGTCCATTAGAAAAATTTAAAATATCTCTCCATTTCTAGTGAATTGTAAAGGACAATCTATTTGCATAAAAGTCTAATAAATTTAGAGGAATTTCAGGACTGAATGAAAAAAATATGTAAAATTTTAATGGATCCTAGGGATATTGGAATAGATTGACAATGCCCCATTGCTATTCATAATATTTCAGTGACTAACCATATAGAGTGGTATGTCTATCCTTCTCACTAGTCTGTCTTATTCTGGATGTTCCCCTGAAGTTTCTCCACCATGGGTGGCAATGCTGGTATTTAAAATATCAGTGGCATAATTTCAAACATCACAGCAACCACAGATATGACAATCTGACAAACAAGTCCTGTGTGTGTGTGTTTGTTCAGTGCCTTTGAGTTTGTTCAAATTTGTAGTGTATTAAGATCTTCACAGGTGCAGAAAGCCTCATTTTTGAACCTTAGAGCAACTGGAAGGCTCACATAGTGGACCTTGTGCCTCACAGTTCATTGCTTACTGTATGGACTCACTTGCTGTTCTTGTTGTTAGCTGCCATTGAGTCTATACCAACTTACAGTGACCCTATGCACAACAGAAGGAAACACTGCCCAGTCCTGGGCCAATCTCACAATTGTTGCTATGATTGAGCCGATTGATGCTACCACTTTGTCAGTTCAACTTGCTGGGGTCTTTCTCTTTTTCTATCAACCTCCACCCTACCAAATATGATATCCTTCTCCAGTGACTTGTCCCTCCTGACTATATGTCAGAAGTATGAGAGACAAAGTTTGGCCATCCTGGCCTCCAAGGAGCACTCTGGCTACACTTCTTCCAAAGAATATCTGCTTGTTATTTTGGCAGCCCATGGTACTGTCAATATTCTCCTCCAACAATACAACTACAATTCTTCTACAGTCTTCCATATTCACTGTCCACCTTTCACATGCATATGAGGTTATTGACAATACCATGCTTAGTTCAGGCACACCTTAGTCCTCAAACTGACATCTTTGTTCTTCAACAATTTAAAAGGGTATTGTGCAGCAGATTTGTTAAATTCAATACGTTGTTTGATGTCTTGACTGCTGCTTCTGTGAGTGTTGATGGTTGATCCAAGAAGAATGAATTCCTTGAAAACTTCAATCTTTTCTCTGTTGAATGT
>NW_006408856.1:800770-801287 GCF_000296735.1 Chrysochloris asiatica
CTTTGCTTTAGCATCTCTGTGCTGGATTGCATGTTTCAGTGTCACATATGACATCCATTTTGATCTTGTCCTTCTTTCTTGTCTTCTTAATGACTATTTGCTTTTTTCCTATATGATGTTCTTGATGTCATTCCACAGGTCTTCAGTCTTTAGTGTTTAATATATCAAATCTATTCTGCAGATGATCTCTAAATTCAAGCAGGATTTATTCAAGTTCATATTCTGGCTCTCGTGCACTTGTTTATATTTTCTTCAGCTTCAGTCTGAGTTTGCATGTGAGCAATCTGCCCATGGTCCTGTTTTAGCTGATGATACAGCGCTTTTCTATCATCTCTTTCCATTGTTGTTGTTGTTATGTGCCGTTGAGTCGGTTCTGACCCATAGAAACCCTGAACAGGGTTTCCGAGGTCATAAATCTTCACGGAAGCATAAAGCCTCATCTTTCTCCTGCGGAACACCTGGTAGTGTTGAACTGCTGACCTTGCGGTTCACAGCCTGATTCATAACCACTACGCTA
>NW_006408856.1:802707-803736 GCF_000296735.1 Chrysochloris asiatica
ACATATATAGTTATGACTTATTGGTGCATAGTTTCTTTTTTTTCATTATGTTTAATAAATTTTAACAGTAGAATTCTACTATCATGACAAGAGGAAAATTGTCTTGTCTTGAAATTGTTAATTTTAAAACCTTGAGAAATATCTTATTTAAAATTTTAAAGTACTGACATACTTTTAAATGGTTTCCTTTGTATTCTTTAAAAATATATCTGAAACTGTCTAAAAACATATTTTCTAAAATTTTACTTAAAAAGTAAATACAAATTTAACCATGACTTATTAGACATAAGTTCCCAATAATAAATTAAAATATAATAAATTAATGGGCTACATCATAATCTTTTCAGTAAAATCCATTAGCACATATTCTTAATTTAACTTAATATACAGCCAGAAACACATTGTTGAAATTATGGCTTATTAAACCATATGCTTCAATTACTTTTTAAAATTTTATTTTCAAAATATATACTTTTCATCATTCTATACTAGTTGTCTTTTCTCTTCTCTAACCACATCTTTCTTGGAAGCATTATGAAGACCTTAAAGTAAATGCGGTTATATCTATTTTGGACTTTCTGAATAAAATCACCACAGCTGTGATTTATTTCTGGGAGGGTTTCATTTTTGAGCTTATGAAATTGTAGGGAATATGATAAGATAAGTAGAAAGTAAGTAAATGCTCCAACTCCAAGGATTAGAAATATTTTGCTCATGTTCCCTGGAGACAATTATAAGATAAACTTTTTGTTTTACCACTGATCAAATAGAAATTTAAAATAGAATCAATACCAATAGCAGTGAATCATACCTTCAATAATGTAACCTTCAATAATGCAAATTGCTCACTTGAAATTAAGCAGTACAGTAGCCATCTCATACCAAGAAATTCAATAGTATGTGAGTTCCTATGGCTGTACACATATTTTTAGCAACTTGATGTATTTTACAACAGCTAAGAATGATTTCCACCATTCATCAGTCACTTTGTCATGCTATGGAAGTAAGTATGCTGCTATGAAGTTAGAA
>NW_006408856.1:804876-827829 GCF_000296735.1 Chrysochloris asiatica
TTGAAGTCCTCTTTGCTTCAAGCAAGCAAGATTGTGTCATCTACATATCTTGGGTTTTTATGAGTCTTCCTCTAATTCTGATGTCATTTTGTTCATATAATTTTCTCAGATAATTTGCTCAGTATACAGATTGGATAAATATATTAAAAGGATAAAGCCCTGACACATACGCTTCCTTACTTTAAGCCATTCAGTATTCCCTTATTCAGTTCTTATCACTGACTCTTGGGTTTTGTACAGGTTCCTCAAGAACAATTAAGTGTTCTTCAATTTCTATTCTTCACAATTTTACCCATAGTTTGCAATAATCAATACAGTCAAAAGCCTTTGCATAGTCAATAAAGCACATGGAAACACCTTTCTGGTATTTTCTGATTTGGACCAAGATCCATCTGACAGGAGCAATATTAACCCTTATGCCATGTCCTCTTGATAATCTAGCTTTATTCTATCTTGAGTGTCTTGCAACTCTCTGTCAATGTACTGTTGCAAGCATTTAAAAATTATCTTCAGTAATTATTTTAAAAATATCTTCAACAAAATTTGATGTGCATATGATATTAATAATATTGTCCAGTATTTCCACATTCCATTGGATCACCTGTCTTTGGAATAGGTATAAATATAGATCTCTTCCAATCAGTTGATGAGGTAACTGTACAGGGTTTCTGAGGCTATAAATCTTTACGGCAGCAGAAAGCCTCATCTTTCTCCCGCAGAGCAGCTGGTAGTTTTGAATTGCTGACTGTGAGATTAGCAGCCTGATTCATAACCACTATACTACCAGATGCTTCAATATCCTCTTCCAGCATAGTGGCAACCTGACCCCTTCTACCCTGTTCTGTTGGGCTCTTCTGCCTATGAGACATTGCAGCCCTACCCATTCAACTTTGGACAGCAGTTTCATCTCTGCAAATAGCAGTCACACATTCTTGAGCCATGTTGATGGAAAAATAACTCATTAATCTCAGCATTTGAGTTTCCACTTTGAAAACCATGCAAATGTTTTTTGTTTGTTTGTTTGTTTGTTTGTTTGTTTTGTTGTTGTTTTTCACTCTTTGAAACCTAGAAGACCTTACCTCTATTCTTTGAAACCTTGAGATGGTGGGAACATCCTTAAAACAGAATCAGCTCTGCCTCTTGTATTCCTTCAAAAAGTTCTACTGAGCACTGAACTGCTCCAGGAATGGTCTTTTTTTTTTTTTTTTGGCAGGATGAGAGATGTAACTCCTTTAGCCTATTTCCTGTTGGTAAAAATCCAATAGGTAGACATGTTTCCTTCTTTGTTTCCTACCTCTGTCCCCTTTAGTTTAAGCTGAAGAATTTGTGCTATGGTAGTTGGTTGCATCTTCAGTCTTTAACAAAAATTGAATATCAAGTTCTTGGTGAGGATTTGAGAGCACGTTTCCTGAGATTGTACAATGTTGTTGTTATTGTTGTTATGTGCCATGGAGTTGGTTCCAACTCATAGCGACCCTGCACATGGTTTCCAAGGCTATTAATCTTTATGGGAGCAGAATGCCTCATCTTTCTCCCGCAGAGCAGCTGGTAGTTTTGAACTGCCGACCTTGTGGTTCACAGCCCATAGAAACTTGTAAATCTTTACTTTCTGCTTCATTTTGGATATTAATTTTTATGTCCCTATCTTTCTTCTTGCATTTTATTATAAATCACAAAAGAAAAAATATGCAGCTCCTTTTATATCTTGATTAGAATTCTCAGACATATATTCTAGTTTATTACTGCCAAGTTCTACCTTTAACTAAATATTTGAACGTAATTGCGATAAGTTCTTTGCCATTGATTAAAAAGCATCTATCTTCCTTTATTATTCATAAATTTCTTTTAAAGTCTTACAACAAGCATATTTAGTGTTTACATTCCTAGCAACATTGTACATAAACTTTGTAGGTTATATGTGTTCTCTAAAATAAAAGAAACATTCTCTATATCTCATCACATCTCTCTGAGTATTCATCAGAATTGCCTTTGACCTTCAGAATTTTTACCAATAATTTCTTTAAGACAATTTAGAGCCTGTCCATGAAACAATTAAAAAAAATTCTCCAGCATGTACCTGTGACCCAACTACAAAATAATTTCTATATTTCATGTATCTGTTAAAATACTGCCCTACTTCCAAGAAAACATCCTCACTTCCAAGGAACATTCTGACTGCATGTCTTCCAAGACAAATTTGTTCATTCTTTTGCAAATGATATGTTCAATATTCAATACTATCAGCACTCAACCAGAAGGTCAATATTGTTAGAAATGAGCCCCAATGCTGCACAAAAAGACACTCAGTAAGACTAAATTACCTTGGCAAGGCAAAATTTACATCTGTAGAAAGGTGCGTGCATGTAACTGTACGGGAATAGGTTACTGAGCATACGGGTTGGGCAGTCCACTAGTGTTTTATCGCTAACACAAGTCTTAAGGCTGTGTCTCACCCCATTGTTTAGGGCTTTGAATGCACAGGTTGGCTAATTCAAATTTCTAAGGCATGCATTCTAGTCCTACTCACTTCAGGAAGCAGCAAAAAGTAAAAGAAATGTTACCTGAATACAATAAACAGGATGACAATAATTTTCATGAAAAGACACTCATTCCCACAGTATGAACTGCAAGGTAAGCAGTTCAAATTCACCAGCAGCTCTTGGAAACCATATACAGGGCCACTATGAGTCAGAACTGACTCCAAGGCTCTTAACAACAACATTTATTTTCCAGAAAAACACTTACTAAAAAGAACCACCCTCTTCTGTATGACTTATAAGAGATGTGTGGATAAACTCTTAGTTTATACATGATATAACCAGGCATAGAAGCTCAAGATTCCTATTATTTTTCTCAAACATGATTAACTGAACTGTTTGTCTACAATGACCAATATCAATTGCCCATCAAGCTGACTTAATCTAACCTTAGTCAAGCTTCTCTTCTTATAAATCCTCTGAAATTTGGTCCATTCTTAACTAATGGATTTTTTAATAGGCCACCCTGAGGTGCTCTTCCTGTGAATCAACTTAACAAAGGAAAAAATGTTCCCAGAACAGCCTTCCAATCTAATCATCTTCTCCTTTCACTACCCACATTGCATTCTTTTTAGCCTTGTTGACATCTCCTCACAGTAGAAAAACTTTTTCTCTATGATCTTTGAGAAATCTGCAGATATTTCTGCAGGTCAGAGTTTTCCTTATTGAAATATTACCTTTCTCCTCAGCAGTTGAAACTACCAGCTGTTCCGTACGAGAAAGATGAGGCTTTCTGCTCCCATAAAAATTTACAGCCTCGGAAACCCTGTACAGGGTTGCTATGAGTCTGAATCTACTCCAGGGCACAATGCAATTGTCTTTTTGAGGAAAGATCCTCCCTACATAAATCTAAATTAAATTTTAGTGTTTATTTATTTTTAGTTTGCTAAATATATATGTGGAGTTCTGGTATGGAGCTGTAGGATAATGCTCTGGACCACAAGGTCAGTTTGAATCACAAGGTCAGTAGTTCAAACCCACCATCTGTTCCTCAGAAACCCTATATGGGGTTGCTATGTGTCAAAACTGACTTGATGGCACTTAACAACAATAACAACAAATATATATGTAACAAACATTTACATTTCAACAATCTTAACATTTTCAGCTCAGTGATACTAATTATATCCATGCTGTTCACCATCATATTGTTGATCCCAAATATTTCCATCACAAGTAACAGTTTTGTGTTCCTGAAGCATTTGTTTTTATTTTATATATCCAGTAGAGATACATTGACACTTCTCAATGACTATATCAAGGAATATCAAATAAATCTGATGCCTTATCGACATCTGCAATATATTGTGAGCTTTATAAAGGTTGTTGTTGTTATGTGCTCTGTGGAGTTGGTTCCGACTCATAGCGACCCTGTATAGGGAGGATTTCCAAGGCTGTAAATGTTTGCAAGAGCAGAAAGCATCATCTTTCTCCAGCAGAACAGCTGGTAGTTTCGAACTGCTGACTGTGAGATTAGCAACCCGATTTGTAACTACTACACTACCTGAGCTCCTTTTTATAAAGGTTTTTGTTGTTGTTAAGTGCTGTGGAGTCAGTTCCGACCCATAGCGAACCTGTACAGGGTTTCCAAGGAGCGACTGGTGAGCTTGAACCACCAGACCTTATAGTTCAAACTGCTTTGCAGTCTGGCGCATTAACCCACAACACCACAGGTAGACAACTAAAATGTTTACCCCTTGAATGGAATTTTGTCATGAGTAATTTCAAGTTGAGTCATTCTCAGAATAGTGAGTAAAGAGTCTGATCCCGTCTAGTCAGCTCTGACTCACGTTGTTGTTGTTAAGTGTCATCTTGTAGGTTCTGACCCATAATGACCCTGCATATGGTTTCCAAGTAGCAGCTGGTGAGCTTGAACTGCCGACCTTGTGGTTCAAACCGACTTTGCAGTCCAGTGCATTAACCCATGGCGCCACACTAAGACTCATAGTGACTCTTTATATGGGACAGAAAGTCACATCTTTCTCCTTAGGAGAGGCTGGTGGGCTTGAACTGCTAATTTTTTGGTTTGCAGCTCACTGCTTATCCTATAGAGCCACCATGCTCCCCTCTCTCATAATAGTGAATATTGTTGGTTGTTGTAGTTGTTGTTAAGTGCTGTAGAGTTGATTCTGACTCATAGTGACCCTGTATAGAATTTCCAAGGAGCAACTGGTGAGCTTAAACTGCCAACCTTGCAGCTCAAGCTTACTGCAAGCAGACCAGTGAATGCTGTTAGTAAGTACTATCAAATCAGCTATGACTCATAGAGACCCTGTATAGTGCTTATGAGGCTATACATTTTCTTGAGGACAGAAACCCTCATCTTTCTCCTGGAGTGGCTGTTTGCTCAAACTGTTGACTTTGTAATTCACAGTCCAGTGCTTAACCTTCAGATCTACTATGCTCTAATATGTTGTTGTTCTGTGCTGTGGAGTCGGTTCCGACTCATAGTGACCCTGTACAGGGTTTCCGAGGCTGTAAATCTTTATGGGAGCAGAAAGCCCCATCTTTCTCGTGCAGAACAGCTGGTAGTTTCAAACTGCTGACCTTACGGTTCACAGCCAATTCATAACCACTATGTTACAAGAGCTCCTTATATATGCTCTAATATAGTGAATATATTATTATATATGTTTGTATAGGATTCTTCGTATGATGCTGTAGGATAAGCACTGGATTATTAACTACAAAGACTGGTGGTTCAAACCCACCAGTTGTTCTTTTGAAACCTGATACAGGGTTGCTAAGAGTCCAACAAACTCTATTGCACGTATTTACATATTTTATGTGTATGATACATGTGTGCATGTGTATGTATCTTACAGAAAAAGTAAAGTTTGCCTAAAACTGGAAATACTGTGAGGCATTTTGCCTGAAGGATTAGGCACCAAGTTAGAATGCTGGAATAGTAGCAAACAGCTTTTAAAAACTTATATCAGAAAACAACTAATAAGAAAATATTTGCAATTGTTATGCCTTTATAATATTCATATGCATAGATAAACTAATACTAAAGTATTTCAGTATGTTAGTATTTATATTTCTAAATGTATAGCAGCAGTAGCATGATCTCTTGCTCAAATATCTCACTGATTTCATATCCTATTTAAATCTAGTGTATATTTTTCTAGTATTTTGGCTGGGATTGCTGTAATAAATTTAACTGCATATAATGGCAACATAATAAGACAATGAAAAAATGGCTTGCTGCATTTGCCTTCCAGACAAATACATGCAGAGAATACAAAAGCTGACAATAGGCTGAAGCCAATAGAGCTTTCTTTATAGCATGTAATTAAGTTAGCATTACCATTACTATAGCCAAGTGCTTTGGGAAATTGAGTAGTTTTTTGTTTGTTTTGTTAGTTTTTAAGGAGAGGAATCTGTAAGTCTTTGGGAGGAATATGGTAATCTTTACTACAGTAAAATATATTCACCCAGATGATTGATTTTAAATGGAGTTACAAAGAATGGCAATAATTTCATTGCACAAAATCTGAGTAGAAGATGCATATAGATTTATGAAGACTGATGAAAGTGTTACACTTATTATGTAAAAATGAGGAAACACTTTCCTCTAGTCTTTCTCTTCAAGTAAATTTTAAAATTGATTGTCTTTTTGTCTTTTTCTGTGTAAAGACTTACTAGTTAAAAACAACTTCCACTCAAAAAAAGAAAAAGGTGAACTAAAATAGAAATGAATTTAAATTCCAAAATCACATAGAGATAACAGGAGCAAAGAGTTCTTCAAAGAATACTTTTAGAAAAAGTGATCATTGTGTAGAGTTCAATAAATGCCAATGGAAATGTCCCTTTGCAATATCTCTTGATTCCTATATTTTAAATGAATGAAATGGGACATGCCTTATGTTATTTCTACTAATGTCTAGTTCCTAACATTTAATTTAACCTTACTATTTCCTAAGAATTGTTAAATTAATCTCAAAACATAAAGCAGAAGAAAACTAACTATAAAGGAGAAAAGTTCAAATACCAAAGGACAATTATTATTATAAACCTCTAAAAAAGCATTACTGTGAAAAGGCCTTCATTGAAAACTGGTTCTATAAAAAGGGGATAGACTGCATTTCATAGGCTGCTCTTGTTGTTTAGTGCTATTGAGTCCATTCTGACTCAGAGTAACCTTGTATAGGGTTTTCTAAGAAGCAGCTGGTGGCTTTGAACAACCAAACTTGCAATTAGCAGCCCAGTGCTTATACCACAGGGCTACATCAAGACAGAATATCTTAAAAACCACTTTGGATCAGCAGGACCTGATTATAAAGAAATTTTACCTTCTGCCACCCTTCTGGATTCTACTTCTTTATACTATTTCATTTTTACTTTATTCTGCTGGCAATAATTTATAGTTCTTAGCTGATCTTACTGTGGATACCTTAAACAAATTTTAGAGTTGATAACATTTAATAACATAAACTGCTGCAAGGGTATTTAGCATTCAAAACAAGTCATTGTCCCATGGAAATTTTGCCCATTTCAGTTGTTTGACAATCTTATAGCCTCCTTGGTAGTGTGCAGACATTAGGATTTGGATTCCAGACTCTAATTTTAGCAAATGTTTCTTACTCATATTAATGTTTGAAAATCACTAGCTTCAGGGAAGTTTGAGGCTGTCTGTCCAGTATTCACTGCAAATCTGTGGGAAGCCTCATTAACCTTCTTCCTAAAACCAACTTTAATATTCACAAAATCATCTAATTAATGCAAAATATGGCATAGATGAAAGACTGTATTTTCACCCACTTTAACTTGGTTGTAATTAATATTTAACTTTTTTGTTGTTGTTAAAATGCCTAATAAGAATTGATCATATGCTAGAATGTAGCATATGAAAATTAGTGAATAAAAATCACTTAAATATTCTCTTGCTTAAACATTAATTGTGAATATATACATCACATATTAAGTTTACCTCTTAATAAAGAGATGCAGATCTATATAAAGCTAAATTACTCTTTGACAACTACTCTTTATTTCACTTTCTATTCTAGGATTAACTGCAATCATTAGATTGATGTAAGTCCATCCATGTCATTATATACCCCATTGCCAACAAGTCAATTCTAACTTTTAGTGATCCTAAAGAACAGAGTAAGTTCCCCACAGATTTTCCAAGGATGTAATCTTTGCAAAAGCAGAGGGGCTAAGCTTTCTTCCACAAAGCAGCTGGAACATTTAATTACTATACCACCAGGGATCATCTCATTATAGGTTGTTCTTGTTAAGTGCTGTGGATTTGATTCCAACTCATAATGATCTTGTTTATCATTTCATAGGAGCTGTTGGTGAGCTTGAATCACTGACCTTTTGGTTCAAACTGAACTGCATTCCAGTGCATTGACTTACATTAAATTAAACATACATTAATTTTTAAAAATTTAATAATAATCATTGTTAAGTACTAGTGCCATTGAGTTGGTTCTGACTTAGAGTGACCTTGTATAGGGTTTCTAAGGAGCAGCTAGTGAGATTAAACTACCAACCTTGCAGTTCAAATCAACCTTATGGCTGACTGCTTATCTTACAATGCCACACCAGGATTCCAATTTAATGATTTTTGTACATGTAAATGCATAGTATCAAGGAGGCTCTTGCCAGTACAAATTGCTAATGCATTTGAATGCTAACTGAATAGTTAGAGATTCATACCCACCTAGACATACATATGATGAAAGGCATGGCAATCTATGCCTGAAAAAAAATCAACCATTAGAAACCCTTTGGAGCATTGCTGACTCTGGAGTAAATCAACTCATGAGCAAATCTGTTTTTGTTTTTGAATTTTTAATAGTATCCTAGTATGGTTTTCAAGGTGAGCAAATGAGCATACATCTTCCTTACAATTTGATTTTCCATTCAATAATGCACATTTCTATTTTTTCTATCAGTACATTGAAATTACATTTATTCTTCTTATTTCATGTCTAATATGTTCAAATGTGGATAACTTATAGGTACATTGTTTAAACATATTCAATCTGGTAGCATTGAGGATCTTTACTATATTCCTTTGTTTTATTCATTTCTTTGTTGTTTTCAATTCAACTAAGATTTTATATCCACTACTATCCAAAACTGACAGACGTCAGTTTGTCATCCTATTGTGGATTTTTTTATTGCTGTTATAGTGGAAGCTATGCCACTGTAATTTCAAATAACTGCAAGATTACCCATGGTGGACAGGTTTTAGTGAAACATCCAGATGAAGACAGAGTAGGAAGATAGACTTTGTGATCTACATCTGAAAAAACCTGTCCAGTGCAATTTTCTGAATAACAACAGAACGTTGCATGTTATCATGATAGAAGATGAAATGCTCAGTTGCCAAGGCATTCAAAATGCAACTGGAGAAAACTTGCCTCCTCAGAATTGAGCTGATCTTAGTGTCATGGATTGAGTAAACTTTCAAGTCTCCACTTGGCTGATGTGATATGAGTTAAAAGCATGCATTATTAATCTGAATTTGGGATGTAGGGAAATAAGAAACTGTCAAAAATTAAATGGAATTCTTGAAGATCAATACCCTAAGCATTCATGAGCTGAAACAGAGTGAAATTGATTGCCTTTAATCAGACAATCATATGTTCTCTTATGACAGGAATGACAAACTGAAGACAGAAAGTGTCACATTGTCAAAAATAACATTTTAAGACCAACCCGAAATTACAATGCTGTTAGTGATAGAATAATATCCATAGGTGTACAAAGAAAAGTAATTAATAATTAATTACTAGAGGTGGGGCTTGATGGCTGATTAGGGAAAGGTGCTGTGCAGACCTCCACCAGTGATAACACAGAATATCGGATGAAGCAGTTCTAGGGAATGGTACTGAAACTCTGAACTACATATAAAGGAATATTTTGAAGGATTGAAGGTTTACTGTTAGTGGGATTTATAGCAGAAGTAAGAAACGTGGTGTTTTATTATCTGCAGCTGATAATGAATCCTGGAGTAGCCATCTTGGTTGTGTCAGAGCGGATGAAAGATCATAGCAGCACTCCCACCACAGAGGTCTGGCTGATACTCAGAGATGGAGACATGAATATGTGTTTTCTGTTCATTTGTCTCTCTCTGTCTGCATACCACCACTCTAGTGAGTAGAGGGGATGTATGAATGAGTGGGTACCTTCTCACACCCAGAGGTTTCTCCTATACATGTGCACAGATCTTCTCAGCAAAGATAACTGGGCTTAGAATTGAAGACCAAACCTTGGCATTTCTCAAGCTGAAAGAACTGAAGAAAAAATACATGTGTCAAGTTGCAATATAAAGTTATTTTAGGGGTAAGATAAAGAATGGCACAGGAAATATCAAAAGAAGATGGAAGGAATAAACAATCACTCTATTTAAAAGAATTTGCCAAGCAGAGTGTACAGAGTCTGTAAATAACATACAGCAGAGAGATCTGGCAAGTGTTATTCATTCCCAAAATAATCTTTCTCCAGGAATAACTGCTTTTAAGTTTTCTGTGTGTATCCTATGAGATTGGTAGATCTTAGCCTCCTTTCATTCTTACACTTTTTAAAAATTCATTGTTGTTGTTATTAAGTGCCGTTGAGTAGGTTCTGACCCATAGTGACCCTGAACAGGGTTTCTGAGGCTGTAAATCTTTACAGGAGCAGAAAGCCTGATCTTTCTCCCATGGAGCAGCTGGTAGTTTTGAACTGCTGACCTTGCAGTTCACAGCCCGATTGATAACCACTACTCTAGACTTCAAATAGGTTTCTGTATTATATGTTATTGTTGTCATGTGCTGTTGAGTTGGTTCCGACTCATAGTAACCCTGTCTAGTGTTTCTCAGGTTATAAATTTTTGTAGAAGCAGGAAGTCTCATTCTTTTCCTAAAGAGCAACTGGTGGGTTCTGCAGAGATTATCCTGCAGAGCCACAGCCCTCCCCCTATATTTTATACAGACATTAGAAAAGAGATAAAACAATAAATTATTTATTAAAAAAACTAACAATTTCATATATTTCTGTGTCAATAATAGTGTAGTGTGGTAGATAAGCACTAGACTACTAACCATTACGTCCATGTGTTTGAAACTTACCAATGGCTCCTTAGAAACCGTTCATAGGCTCACTATGAGTTGGAAATGATTCACAGCAAAGAATGTTAACAACAGCAATATCAAAATATATTGATATACAAAATATACAGATATATTAATTAGAGACTTATTAACATTTAAGGAGCTCTGGTAGCGTAGTGGTTACGAATCTAGCTGCTAACCTCAAGGTTGGCAGTTCGCAACTACAGCAGTTTCGCGGCAGAAAAATTAGGCTTTCTGCTCCCGTAAAGATTTGCAGCCTCAGAAACCCTGTGTAGGGTCACTATGAGTCAGAACCAACTCCACAGTACTTAACAACAACAACATTAATATTTATATCATAATATTCCATTATATAAATTTATTTAATGTATTCCCATTACTTATATTCTAATTTTTCAATATTTTTATTTTAGAAACATTGTTTTATAAACATTCTGTGTGTATATTATATATATGTGTGTTCACATACTTAAATGCATAGTTCACAGAAAATATTTATAGCATATTCATGTTGTCAAATAAATGACAAATTTTCATTTAAATTTATCATATTCACATCAATTTCAAGTGCAAGATGTTTAGTGAATTTTTGGTGTCAATTACCAAATGCTCTTCCTGAAAATCTATACCATTTAATCTTTATTATTATGTAAATGCCCATTTCTCCAAAATCTTGCTTCTATCTACAATTACATGATTGATATCCTGCATGGGTCCTGGAGTAAATACTGTAAGATAACTATTGGACAACTAACTACAAGGTCAGTGGTTCAAGTCCACCAGTCACGCCTCAGAAACCCCGTACAGGGTCACTAGTATTAAGAACTGACTGTAGAGAAGTTGACAACAAAAATAACATGGATCCTCATAAATTGGATGTCAGATACACAAGTTCCCCAGATGCTACACATATCTTTGGTCTTTAAGATGTAAAAGTGGTGTTTTGTAACAGATTTGCCTAGTGAAATACATCCTTTGATTTCTTGACTACTGCTTCCCAGGGTATTCATGTGGATACAAGAAAACTCACATCTTTGACAGCTTCAATCTTTTCTCCATTCATCATTATGTTATTTATTGGTCCAGTTGTGAGGATATTTGTTTTCTTTACATTAAGTTGTAACTTAAGTCCTCTTCCCTTCCAGCAAGTTTGTATCATCTGCATACGACAGGTTGTCAATGAGTCCTCCTCCAATTGTGATGTTCCATTCTTCTTATAATCCAGTTTCTCAGTTCATTGCACAGAAAGTATACAACCCTAGTGCACACCTTTCATGATTTTAAAACATTCAGTATTTCCTTGTTCTGTTCAAATAACTACCTGTTGGTCTATGTACAGGTTTTTCCTGAGCACAATTAAGTTTCTGGAATACACATTCTCTACAATGTTATCCATAGTGTGTCAAGATCCACTCAGTCGAAAGCCCTCATACAGCCAATAAAGCACAAGGTAAATATCTTTCTGGTTTTCCCTTTTTTCATCCCAAATCCATTTAACATCAGCAATGATATCCCTAGTTTCCACAATCCACTTCTGGATCTAGCTTAAAATTCTGACAGTTGAGAGTCTATATAAACTTGCAATCTTTTTTTTTTTTTTTATCATCAGCAAAATTTTACTTGCATATGATATTTATATTGTTCTATGATTTCTAATACTGTTTTGTTACCTGTCTTTAGAATGGACATAAATATCATTCTCTTCCAATCAGTTGAATGGTTAGCTCTCTTCCAAATGTCTTGGCATAAAAGAATGAGCACCTCCAATGCTGCATAACTTTGTTGAAATATTTCACTCTGTTGTCTGTTGATTCCTAGAATTTTATTTTTCAGTCAATGCCTTCAGTGCAGCTTGGATTTCTTCCTTCAGTACAATCAATTGTTGATTATATGATACCTCTTAAAATGGTTGAACATTGAGTATTTCTTTTTGGTACTGTGACTGTGTATTCTTCCCATCTTCTTTCGATGCTTTCTATATAATCCAATATTTTGTCCATTGTTGTTGTTGTTAAGTGTCATTAAGTTCCAACCCATAGCAACTCTGCATAGCAGCTGAGGAGCTTGAACTGCCGTCCTTGCAGATCAAATGACTTTGCAGTCTGGCACATTAACCCACAATGCCACACCCACAGGTGTCATTCAGTATTGCTCATCATTGGTGTTAAATGCTGTTGAGTCTACTGCTAATCATAGTGATCCTGTATAGGGTTCTGAGGCTATAAATATTTGCAGGAGTAGAAAGCCTTATACGTCTCCTGTGAAGCAGCTAGTGGTATCAAACCACTAACTTTGTGATTTGCAGTCTATTGCTTATCCTTGAGAGTTACTTGAAATAATTGCCCACAGAATCCATCAGTATCTTAAGTCAAGGTTTGACATCTTTCTTCAATTATTTCAGCGTGTTAAAATGCTTAGCATGTTCTTCACATTTGGTATTCTAACTCCAGGTCTTTACACATTTCATTAAAATATTTTAATTTGTGTACCCACGAATATGTGTATACTTGACAGAGGATATTTATACATGGGTATTTCCTTTACAAGGAGCTCTGGTAGCGTAGTGTTAAAAGTTCAGCTGCTGACCTCAGCGTTAGCACTTTGAAACTACCTACTGTTCCGTATGAGAAAGATGAGGCTTTCTGCTCCTATAAAGATTTGTTGTTGTTGTTGTTGTTGTTAAGTGCCTTCGAGTCGGTTTCAACCCATAGCGACTCTGAACAGGGTTTCTGAGGCTGTAAATCTTTACGGGAGCAGAAAGCCTCAACTTACTCCCGCGGAACTGGTAGATTCGAACTGCTGAGCTTGCGGCTCACAGCCCGATTCGTAACACTACGCTACCAGAGATCCTTTTGCTACTAGAACTCCTCCACTTGGAAACCCTTTGCAGAGTTGCTATGAGTCAGAACCAACTCCACAGCACACTACCACCCATGTCCTTTACTGCAAACATACCTACACATCTAGTAACACATAAAGGGGACGATATTATGAAAATTTCTTAACTGTATCCAAACACCTTGAGGGAATCTGTCATTGAACTTTGAGATTCAGAACCATAGACTCAGGGAAGCCAAATGTTTTCAGAATGATCTACATTAAATTTTAGGAGTTTGATTTTCATCAAACTTCTTTTCTATAGACAGGGAGAGAAGTTTGATGAAAATCAAAGGAACAGATGAGTCCAATGAACTAACAGACCAAGTGAACATCAGTCTCAATGACCCTGAGACCGGAAGAACTAAATGGTGCCCTGCTTCCACTACCAATTTCTCAGAAAGAGATCACATTAGAAAGGCTTAGATAGAAAGAGAGAAAAGTGTGGAACAAAACAGAAAAATGAAAAAAGAACAGGGTTATTGGTTAAAGACTAGTAGAGCTACCAAGACTATTATTGGTCCTTAGTCACTTTTCAGGTCTGAACGTGAACTCACCCTATGGCTCTGTTTTCAGCTAAACAACAGATAAGTCTATGAGCAGAACATTACAACTAGTGAGGTACACACACCTTAGAATAATTGACCATTTGAGCTGAAAAGGGTGGCATTTATTCAAGAACAAAGTTCAGAAGAATTAGGGAAAAAGAAGGAATGAAAGTAGGGAACACAGGGAGGAATTGGAATGAATGATATTGCAGTGAGGGAATTGTAATCCATGAGATGAAACAAAATAACTATGAGTTGTTGAATGTAAAATTGATGATCTGATCTGTCAAACTTCACCTAATTCACCTAATAACCAACAACAAAAAAATGAAGACTTTGTTGCGGTTGTTGTGGTTGTGTGCCATCAAGTAGTTTCTTTTGCATCGTAATCCTGTTTTGGGTTTCTCAGGTTATAAATCTTTATGGGAGCAGAAAGTCTCATTCTTCTCCCAGCAAATGAGCCCAACATGTAACTCACTAAACAACCAGAGATCTTAAGTCTTTTTAGAGGAATTTGTTTTGTTTTGTTTTTAATTACTTGCATTTTTACTCTTATTATCTATATATATATATATATATATATATATATATATATATATATACATACCAACTCTCAAGCACCCATAGGGGAGTTCTGATGTGGTACTCTATGAAAGCAATGTACTACTAACCATACAGCTAGTGGATCAAACTCACCAAACACCCCTCCAAAACCTTTTACAGGGCACAATGAGTCAGAACTGATTGGATAGCACTAAACAAAAAGGTACTCCAAAGGAGAAAATAAAATAACAATATCAATTTAATGTCTTTAAATGCAAATATATGAACCAAGAGATATTGCAAAGACATTTTATTTGGCATTTATTGAATGTGCTCTGAAGAAATTCCCCTTCTTACACTTTATGGCTTGTTGTAGTTAGGTGCCATCGAGCTGGCACCGACTCATAGCGACCTTATGGACAGCTGAACAAAACAATGTCTGATCCTGGGCCAACCTCACTACTGTTGCCACACTTGAGTCCATCAGTGATGCCACCTGGCCAATCCATCTCGTTAGGGGTCTTCCTCTTTTTCTCTGACCCTCCATCTTACCCAGCATGATATCCTTCTCCAGCGACTGTTCCCTCCTGATAATATGTCCAAAGTATGAGATACGAAGTTTGGCTGTCTTGGCCTCTAAGGAACATTCTGGCTGCTCTTCTTCCAAAACAGATCTATTGGTTCTTTTGGCAGCCCATGGCACTTTTAGTATTCTCCTCCCACACCGTAATTAAAAGGCATCAATTCTTCTACGATCTTCCTTATTCATTGTCCAGCCTTCATATCTGTATGAGGTTATTATGGCTTAGTGATGTAAATTTATTTCATTTCAGATTCCCTTTTTCTTCATTAAAAGCCCAGATTGATTAAGTATCTTGTTATATGTTAAATGAAACCCTTATGATTTGAAAACATATTAAAAATTAAATTGAGAAATAATTAATGTGCTATGTAATTACAGTGATTTATTGTACAATGCATTATTATTATTTTATTAGAGAATTTTCTGATTTACTATGTGGAGGTGAAGATTGAAAGGACTTTGAGTTATGTTGAATGTGAACATTTAGAGTACTGTGATTATGTGGTGGTTGTTTTTAGGTGCCATCGAGTTGGTACCAACTCATAAGTGACCTTATGCACAGCAGAAAAAAAAAAAACACTGCCCAATCCTGGGCCAA
Organism: Chrysochloris asiatica; assembly: GCF_000296735.1. NCBI lineage: Eukaryota > Metazoa > Chordata > Mammalia > Afrosoricida > Chrysochloridae > Chrysochloris > Chrysochloris asiatica. Next base: position 820,638 of record NW_006408856.1, read on the forward strand.
CCGCACTATTGTTGCCATGCTTGAGTCCATCGATGCTGTCACTTAGTCAATCCATCTCGTTAGGGTTATTCCTCTTTTTCTCTGACCCTCCACCTTACCAAACATGATATCCTTCTCCAGTGACTGGTCCCTCCTGACAATATGTCCAAAGTATGAGAGGAACACTCTGGCTTCACTTTTTCCAAAACAGATCTATTGGTTCTTTTGGCAGCCCATGGCACTTTCAGTACTCTCCTCCAACACCGTAACTAAAAAGCATATTACTGGCATTCTGTTTTTTTAGTCAAGATTCAATTTATGTCAGCAATGATACCAATTGTTCCATGTCCTTTTCTGATTCAAGCTTTAAACTCTGGATGTTCTCTATCAATGTATGGTTGTAGACATTTTTGAATTATCTTTAGTGAAACTTTACTCAAATGGGATATCAGTGACATTATCCAATGGTTTCCACATTACACTGGGTCAGCTTTACTTAGAATGAGATCAAATATGACCAGGTAGTTTTTTCCTAATTTCTTCGCATAGATGAATGAATGCCTCCAGTGCCACATCAGTTTGTTGAAAATTTAGGGTTTGTAATAGCAATTATTCTTGGTGTCTTGTTCTTTGTTAATGCCTTCAATGCACCTTGGGCTTCTTATTTCAAGATAATTGGCTCTTGATTATAAGCTACCTCTTGAAATGTTTGAACATCAACCATTTTTTATGGCACAGTGACTCTGTGAATTCCTTTCATCTTCTTTTTATGCATTCTGCATCATTCAGTAATTTTCCCAGAGAATCCTTCAATAATGAAAGTCGAGACTTCATTTTTTTCTTTAGTTCCCTCAGCTTGAAAAATGCTGAGTGTGTTCTTCTGTTTTGTTGTTCTAACACAAGGTCTTTGCATATGTCATTATAATATTTGGTGTTGTCTTCTTTAGCTGACCTTTTAAATGTTTTGATCAGCTCCTGTACCTCATCACTACTTCCATTTGCTTTAGAATCTCAAAGCTGAAGAGCAAGTTTCAGAGTTTCTTCTGACATGATTTTTGTATTTTCTATCTTTCTTGTCTTCTTATTGACTTTTGCTTTCTTCCTGTATGATATTATTGATTATATTCCACAACTCTTCTGGTCTTAGACATCAGTGCCTAATGCATCAAATCTGTTCTTCAGGTGACCTCTAAATTCCTATGGGATGAAGTCAAGGTCATATTTTGGGTCTCATGAACTTGTTTTAATTTTCTGAAGCTTGGACCTGAATTTGGATATGAGCAAAGATAGTCTTTTCTAGAGTCTGTCACTAACCTTGTTTTGGCTGCTGATATGGAGCTTTTCCACTGTCTCTTTCTACAGATGTAGTTAATTTGTTTTCTGTATAATCCATCTGGTGAAACCCATGTGTATAGCCTTCTTTTATGTTGTTTATAAAAGGTATTTGTAATGAGAATGTTATTGGTCTTACAAGAGTCTACCATGCAATCTCCAACATAATTTCTATCATCAACACCATATTTTCTAATTACTGAAGCTCTCTTTCTGCTTTGAACCTTTGCATTCCGATCACCAGATGTAATTATCAATACATCACGATTGCATGTTTGATTAATTTCAGACTAAAGAAGTTGGTAGAATTCTTCAATTTAATAAACACTGGTTAGTGGTTGGTAGGTAAATTTGAATAATAATGGTATTAACTGGTCTTCCTTATATGTGTATGGACATTGTCCTATCACAAACACGTTTGTTTTGCATAAGTTCTTTTTGATGATGAATGTTACTCCAGTCCTCTTCAATTTTTCATTCCCAGCATAGTAAACTATGTGATTGTCAGATTTAAAATGGCCAAATCCACTCTATTTAAGCTCACTGTTGTTGTTTTAGGTGCCATCGAGTTGGTACCGACGCATAGTGACCTTATGCACAGCAGAATGAAATACTGCCTGATTCTGGGCCAACCTCATTACTGTTGCCACGAATGCATCCATCGATGCTGCCACTTGGCCAATCCATCTCGTTGGGGGTCTTCCTTTTTATCTCTGACCCTCCACATTACCAAACATGATATCCTTCTCCAGTGACTGGTCCCTCCTGACAATATGTCCAAAGTATGAGAGACGAAGTTTGGCCATCTTGGCCTCCAGGGAGCACTCTGGCTGAACTTCTTCCAAAATGGATTTATTGATTCTTTTGGCAAACCATGGCACTTTCAATATTCTCCTCCAACACCATAAATCAAAGAATTCAATTCTTCTAAGGTCTTCCTTATTCATTCTCCAGCTTTCACATGCATATGAAGTTATAGAAAATACAATGACTTGGGTCAGGTGCACCTTAGATCTCAAGCTGACATCTTTGCTCTTCAACACTTTCAAAGGGTCTTGTGCAGCAGATTTGCCTAATGCAATATGTCTTTTGACTTCTTGAATGCTGCTTGCTTGAGTGTTGATAGTTGATCCAAGAAGAATGAAGTCCTTTACAACTTCAATCTTTTCTCCATTGATAAGATTGTTTATTAGTCCAGTGGTGATGATTTTTGTTTTCTTGACATTGAGATGTAATCCATAAGGTAGGCTGTGTTCTTTGATCTTCATAAGTAAATGTTTTAAGTCTTCTTCACTTTCAGCATGCAAGTTTGCATCATCTGCATATTGCAGGTTGTTAATGAGTCTTCCTCCAATCCTGATGCCACATTTTTCTTCATAGAACCCAGCTTCTTGGATTATTTGCTCAAATACAGGTTGAATAAGTATGGTGAAAGAATACAACCTTGTCACACACCTTTTTAAATTTTAAAACATTCAGTATTCCCAGGTACCGATTCCTCATGAACACAATTAAGAGTTCCAGAATACTCATACTTCACAATGTTGTCCATAACTTGTCATGATCCACACAATTGAAAGCGTTTGCATAGTCAATAAAGCACAGGTAAACATCTTTCTGATACTCTTTGCTTTCTGCCAAGATCCATTGGACATCAGCAAGATATCCCTTGTTTCACCTCCTTTTCTGAATCCGGTTCAAACTTCTGGAATCTCTCTGTCAATGTATGATTGTATCCATTTCTGTATTACCTTTAGGAAAACTTTGCTTGCATGGGATATCAAAGAGATTGTCCAATGATATCTGCATTCCATTGGGTCACCACTCTTTGGAATGGGCACAGATATGGTTCTCTTCCAATCATTCAGCCAGATAGTTGTCTTCCAAATTTCTTGGAAGAGATGAGTGAGTGCCTTCTGTGCCACACTCCTGTGCCACTTCACTTTCTTGAAAGATTTCAATTTTTATTCCATCAATTCCTGGTGCCTTGTTCTTTGCCAATTCCTTCAATGCACCTTAGACATCCTCCTTCAGTATCATTGGCTCTTGATCATTTGCTACCCCTTGAAATGTTTTAACATTAACCATTTCCTTTTGGTATAGTGACTCTGTGTATTCCTTCCATCTTCTGTTGATGCTTTCTGCATCATTCAATAATTTGCCCAGATAATCTTTCAGCTCACTAATACCTAGGATATTTATGTTTCTGTGGTCCATTTCATTTTTCACAATTTCTAATTTTCCTAGATTCATATTTCATACATTCCATGCTCCAATTATTAATGGATGTTACATCCATTTCTTGTCATTTAAAATAGTAGCCCATCAGCAAATGAAAGTCCTGAAACCTTATTCCATCTATATCATCACAGTGCACTCTACCTTGAGGAGACAGCTCTTCCCCAGTTGTATTTTGAGCGTTTTCTAACCTTAGGGGCCCATTGTCTAGCAATATTCTGGTGTTCTTCATCAAATTTCAGTATTCAATATTCTGGTGTTGATGGTGTAACAGTGTTATTATTAATGTTTTTAGTGATTAATAATCAGAATCATCTATCGCTCCTTCTTTCTAATCTGTCTTTGTCAGTAAGCTTATCTGAAACCTGTCTACCATGTGTTACCCACCTTGTATTTGTAACACCTGTGGCATAGCCTCCAGAATCAGAGCAACATGAAAGCCACTGTAGTATGACAGACTGACAGGTGGGAAAACAGAATAAGAAGAAGGAATCAGTGATAACTGTTGAGGTTTTAGTGACTGAAAATTTTATAAGTAGCAGAGAAACATAGTCTGATGTAGTGCCAGAAGATGAGCACCTTATATCAGAAGGTGACTGTGTCAAAGCTGCTTTCTAAAAATAGAGTCAACCTTAATGACATGGATGGAGCAAAGCTTTCAGGAACTTATTTTCTAAAGGGGTTTGAATCAAAGTAAGAATAAGTAGCTGCAAATATCCATTCATATTTGGAACATATATTATACAAAGTATCAATCTAGGGAAATTGGAATTTTCAAAAATGGAATGAAGCACAAAAAAGATTGCTATCTTTGGTTTTAGTGAGCTGAAATGAACAGGTATTAAATGAATAATCTTATGGTTTATTATGTCAGGAATGAAAAATTCAACAGGAATGGTGTCTCATCATCAAAAAGAACATTTCAAGATCTATTTGAAATATAATGTCATCTATATAGATTAATATCCATATACCTGCATGGAAACTACACTATTATAATATTATGTCCAAATCACTAAAGCCAGTGATAAAAGTTGAAATATTCTATTAACTTCTTGAAATTGATCAAGCATTCAATCAAGATGCATTGATAATTACTCTTGATTGGAATGCAAAGATTGAAAATAAAGAAGAGGGATCAGTAGCTGGAAAATATGGCCATGGTGATAGAAATGATGCTGAAGATGATATGACAGAATTTTGCAAGATCAATGACTTATTCATTGTAAATAACTTTTTAAAACAACATAAAAAACAACCATGCAACTGGATCTAAACAGAAGGAATGGAAAAGCACTATATCATCAACTAAAACAAGTCCGGAGGCCATTTGTGTAACAGACCATCAATTGCCTATATGCAAGTTCAAGCTGAAGCTTAAGAAAATGAATCTTAATTCATGAGAGCCAAAATATGACTTCACATATAACTCACCTGAATTTACAGACCATTTCATGAACAGATTTGATGTGTTAAAGTAGTGACCAAAGATCAGAAAAGCTGTGGGATGACATCAAGAAAATCATACAGAATTAAAGCAAAAGTTCATTGAAAGAAACAAAATGAATATCAGAGGATATTCTGAAACTTGCTCTTAAGCATAGAGAAGCTATAGCAAGTGCAAGAAAGGAGGAAGGAAAAATTCTGAACAGAAAATTTCAAAGGGCAGCTTGAGAAGAGAAATTAAAATATTACAATGAAATGTGCAAAGACCTGGAGATAGAAAACAAAAAGGCAAAATTGAATAACATACAATTGTTACTAATGGCACTGAAATTAGTGCCTGCAATAAAGAAAAAATAAATCCACTGGATAACTCTAAAAGAATGACATGAGGAGGAAACAATAATAGGCAAATTTAAATAAGTCTCAATACCATACCTAGGAATTTGAGAAAGAGGTAAGTCTACAGGTTGAATGTGTATTCAAGGTTCAAAACTGAATTTATGATACAAATCACAAATCTAGATGTGATTTTTTAAAAAAGCAACTTATAACTTAACTACAGCTGATCCTTGAACAATGTAGGGTTAGGCATTCAAATCTCCTGCCTGTCAATCTGCATATAATTTTGAACCCACGCCAAGTACTTCTATATTAACAGCCTATTTTTAACTGGTGCTGTAGGAAAAGCACTGGACTGCTACTCAAAAAACTGACAGTTCACAGCCACCAGCCGCTACTTCAAAATCCTATACATGGTCGCTATGAGTCAGAAATTAATAGATGGCACTTAACAACTACAACTACAACAACATTGTCAACTGGAAATCTTATCAATAATGAAAATGCTATTGATTAACACTTATTTTGCTCTGGTAGTCACAGTAAATTATGAGTTCAGCTGCAAGACACAGTAGTTCAAGTCTAGCAGTTGCTCCATGGGAGAAGGAAGAAGCTTTCTGCTTCCTAAATATTTATAGCTCAGAAACCCTATATAGGGACACAATGAGTGGGAACTGACTTGACTGCACACCACCACTATATGTGCTATATACTGTACCACCATATAAGCTGCATTTTCCATAAAAGTTAAAAAAAATATATATTTTGCAAAAAGTTCAAGGTTTTTGAGCATGCTGGTATAGTTGAATGGTTAATTTCATGAGTGTCATTTATTTACAACAGATCTTATATTGACTTCATTTATCTTTCAGTAATAGGCAACCACAACTACAACCTTCAATCTATTGTACATACTAAGCAATTCAACTTCTTTTGTAAAGCCTGACTTTTCTATGCTTCCTGGAAGCACTTGAAGCATCACTAATGGCATTTTGTATGGGTCCCATAATGTTATTCAAAGTTGATGGCACTGTGCTGCACACAGTGAAAAATAAGTAAGAACCATGAGAGTTCACAATTTACTGTAATTTTTTAGTTTATTGTAGAGATAAACAGCTCATGTAGAGATGATTAGCATCACAGGGTGCTTAAAACTAAATCTGTCTATGATTGTAGTCACATAGATCAAATCTTCGTTGTTCAAGGGTCAACTTTTTATCAGAAAAAGAAAAAGCATAAAGAATAAAATATCAATTATAATAAAGAAGATATAGTTACAGACACTTATTTTTATTGGTTTTAGGTGCCATTGAGGTGGGACAGACCCATAAGGAACCCATGCACAACTGAATAAAATATGACTTGGTCCTTCAAACATTTTTTAATTGTTACTACTTTGAGCACATCACTGCAGCCACTGAGTCAGGGTATTTCTTTGAGAGTCTCTGTATTTTTCACTGGCTCTCTGCATTACCAAGAGTGATATCCTTTTCCAGATACTGGTTTCTCCTAATGTCTTGCCCAAAGGATGTGAGGCAAAATCTCATCATCTTCCCTTCTAAAGAGCATTATGGCTGTAGTTCTTCCAAGAAATACCTGTTCTTCCTTTTGGCAGTTAATTGCTGTTTTTGTTGTGTGACATCGAGTTGGTAACAGTGCATAGTGACCTTATGCACAGCACAACAAAACACTGCCTGATCCTGGGCCAACCTCACTACTGTTGCCATGCTTGAGCCCATTGATGCTGCCACTTTGCAGCATCATTGGCGGCATTAAAAATGGTCTTCTTTCTGTGACCTTCCATCTTACCAAACATGATATCCTTCTCCAGTGACTGCTCCCTCCTGACAATATGTCC
>NW_006408856.1:828389-835121 GCF_000296735.1 Chrysochloris asiatica
AAGGAGCCAAGCTGTCTCTGTACACTTTGCAAACTTTTGTTTGTGAGCAAGATCTCAGGCACTGGGCTTCATTTATCTATATCTAAAATGCTACATTGTTCTCAATTATCACATTCCTATATACTTTCAGGAGGAAGGAGAACATCTGGGTTAAACTGATTATATTCAGAGGTGGTTTAATGGGGCTGCCATTATTATCCTCTAATCCAACATTCCCAGAATTTACCATTTCACTTTATTTGCAAACCTTGGGTAGTTTTTCTCTAAAAACCTTTTGTCATATTCCCAATATACCTGTTCTTGGCCTTTCTGAATTATCTGAGGAAACTTTTACTGCCTCGGCTCTGAAAAGGGGTTTCAAACTCATTATTGTTCATGGATATCAAACATAACTGAATAATCAAATAAAGAGCAGTTCTGACTTCCATCCCAGGTGGCTATCGCTTGTTCCTCAGAACGATTTGTTCCCAGGACTCCACACACTGCCAACACAGTGGAGGCATTCAGAGAGGCATTGTAAAAGAAACCATTTTCTCAGAAGCTATAATTACTGGAGTTAGAAGCATAGAATGAAAAATATTAGGACCAAAGAAAATTACCCAGAGGTAGCCAACCAGTGAGTTCACAAAAACCAATGAACCCGGGACATCACGAGGTCACTTCATTGGCCCTCAGGGTCCATGGCTCGCAGTCCTGAGGAGGGCCACAGGGTTGGATTTTCGTCCATGTCACAGGGCCACTGATCAACCCAGGGTCTGCATATGCTGTCCCCAGCAGTTCTATGGGCAGACCATGGCACTTTCAGTATTCTCCTCAAACTCTATAACTCAAATGTGTCAATTCATCTATGGTCTTCCTTATTCACTGTCCAGCTTTCACATGCATATGAGGTTATTGAAAAATACCATGGCTTGGGTCAGGCACACCTTAGTCCTCAAGCTGACAACTTTGCTCTTCAACACTTTAAAAAGGTCTTGTGCAGCAGATTTGCCTAATGCAATATGTCATTTGATTTCTTGACTGCTGCTTCCATGAGTGTTGATAGCTGATTCAAGAAGAATAAAGTCTTTGACAACTTCAATCTTCTCTCCATTGATAAGAATGATGATTATTGGTCCAGTGGTGAGGATTTTTGTTTTCTTTACACTGAGATGTAATCCATACCTAAGGTGTGCTCTTTGATCTTCATCAGTAAGCATTCTAAGTCCTCTTCACTTTCAGCAAGCAAGGTTGTTTCATCTGCATATTGCAGGTTGTTAACGAATCTTCCTTCAATCCTGATGCCATGCTTTTCTTCATATAATACAGCTTCTCGGATTATTTGCTCAGAATTCAGGTTGAATAAGTATGATGAAAGAATACAACCCTGTCACACACCTCTCTTCATTTTAAACCATTCAGTGTTCCCATGTTCTGTTTGAACAACTGTATCTTGAGCACAACAGAATCCTCATGAGCATAATTAAGTGTTCAGAAATACTCATGCTTTACAATGCTGTCCATAGCTTGTCATGATCCATACAATCCAAAGAGAGGTGACCCAACAGAATGCTGAAATCATCGGACAATATCTTTGATATCCTGTGAGAGCAAAGTTTTACTTACAGTAATACAGAAATGGCTGCAAGCATACATTGACAGAGAACTTCCTAGAGGGTCAAGCCATATTCAGAAGAGGCCGTGGAATGAGGGATATCATTGTTGATGTCCAATGCATCTTGGGCTGAAAACAGAGAATGCCAGAAAGATCCTAAGATTAGTGAACTGAAATTAACTGGTATTGTCATTTTAATCTGAAAATCACATGGTTTACTATGCCAGGAATGACAAATTGAAACAGAATGGCATAATACTCATCATCAAAAAAAAATTTTTTTTTCAAGATCTTTCTTGAAGTTCAAGGCTGTCTGTGATAGGATAATATCCATTTGCCTACAAGAAAGACACATTAATATCACTGTTATTCAAATGTATGCACTAATCACTAAAGCCAGTTTTGATAAAATTGAAGAATTCTACCAACTTCTTCAGTCTTAAATTTATCAATCATGCAGTCAAGTTGTATTGATAATTACTGGTGGGTAGAATACATAGATTGGAAACAAAGAGGAAGGTCCTGTAGTTGGAAAATATGGCCTTGGTGATAGAAATGATGCTGGAGATCGCTAGATAGAATTTTGCAACATCAATGGGTTCTTCATTGCAAATACCTTTTTTAATCAACATGAAGGACAGTTATACATATGAACATCAACAGATGAAATACACAGAAATCTAATTGACTACATCTGGGGGAAGAGATGGTGGAAAAGCTCTATCTAATCAGCCATAAATAAATAAGTAAATAAATAGCATGGGGCAGAAAGTCAAAAAAAGCAAAACAAAAACAAAAAAAACCACTTCAATTGTTCATATGCAAGTTCAGGCTGAAGCTGAAGAAAATTGAAACAAGTCCTTAAAAGCCAAAATATGACCTTGAACATACCCTACCTGAACAGTGAGATCATCTCAAGAAGAGATTTGATGCATTAGACACTAATGACTAAAGACCAGAAAGTTGTGAGAGAACATAACTAACATTATATAGGAAGAAAACAAAGAGTCATTAAGAAGACAAGAAATAAAGAAAAAACAAAACAAAATGGATGTCATAAAAGACTCTGAAACTTGCTCTTCAGTTTAGAGATGCTAAAGCAAATGGAAGAAATGTGGCAGTAAAAAACCTGAACAGAAAATTTCAAAGGGCAACTTGAGGACATAAAGTAAAACATTATAGTGAAATGTGCAAAGACCAGGATATTAAAACAAACAAACAAACAAACAAACAAAAAAACAAACAAAAGGAAGAACACCCTCAACATTTCTCAGGCTGAAAGAAATGAGGTAACAATTCAAATCTTGACTTGCAATACTGAATATTGGGCAAAATATTGAATGATGCAGAAAGCATCAAAAATAAAATGGAAGGAATGCATAGAGTCATTGTACCAAAAATAAATTATTGATGTTCAACTGTTTAAAGAAGTAGTATATGATAAAGGTTTAATGGTACTGAGAGAAGTCCAAACAGCACTGGGAAAGAACAAGGCTACTAGGATTAATGGAATATGAATTGAAATCTGTCAACACATTAAGGCAGCATGCAGACACTCTTTCAACTATGCCAAGACATTTGGAAGACAGTTACCCAGCCAACTTCTTTTAAAATCTATGCACTTAAACTGTCTTTTCCCATGAAAGAGTTTAATATGAGTTTCAGTTATTTTTTAATATAGGTAAAAATATTGATCCTGGTGATCTTTTTCCTAAGAATTACAAATACTGATACGTCAAAATGTGTTATGCACTGAAGTCAAAGAATACTCTCTATCAAATAATATTCACATTCCCAATTGAGAGTCAGAAGAATGTTTTCATTATACACACAACAACATCAAGTGGCAGGGAACATCATTTCCCTTTTTTTCACAGAATTTTAAAAAGCATCTCAAAAGGATGATCTCCACAGACACTGATGCACTGAGTACGTGCTTAGAAATGATGCTCAAGGTTGTTAATCATTCAGAAGTCAACATTTTATCAACAAGGCAGATGTTAAATGTGTTTATCTCATACTCCCATTTGCTGAGATTAATACATTTCACTGCTCTGGCTAATACTCCAATGTCATGTAGATATAAGAAGTTAGATATACAGAAAAATAAATAAAAGGAAAGACAAAACAAATACAACATGAAAATCAATTGGAGGCTCTCAAAGAGTAAATAAGACCAGAAAGGTAAAATATTAAAAGACATAGGGCTCCCTAGTTCCTAAGAGAAAACAGCATATATTTCTATTTCACGCAGTAATTGAATTTAGTGATTTTCTCAGGTTGTGTGTTGTCTTTCTCTTCCAATTCTCTCATAAAATATTTCAGAATAACAAATAACTCTTTTGAGTCACATTTTAAATAGGTATATGCCTATCAGATACAAGCAAAATTGATACTAAGGATTACTGTGAAGTATGAGAAATTTATTTGGAACAACCTCTTGTTTCTCCTTCGTACACTCTTTCTCCAACTTGTTTTCATTTCTTTCAGTCAAATGGCACCTTAATAGCCATTCTGCTTCCTCAATTTTAAAGGAAAACTTACTTAAAATCCTCAAAGATGTCCTTTATATCCTTAAGAATCCACTGTCTAGGAGGTTCATAGAATCAGATGCTAAACGGAAAAAACTTAATCTGCCCTTATAACAACAGTGGAAATTAGTTACTCATATATGGAACAGTCAAGACTATTATACTGAAACCTCAAGCAGTTGTACCTCTCCATTACCCATCTTATTCACACTGAAGTCAGGTTTCCCCCAGACTGCTTTCTGACAATGACTGAGCAAAACCAAGAAACTTGTGTAGGCTCATTTCTCACAGGCAACTTTGTTTAAAAAGACTCCCTTTCAGCTTGGTTGTATTTTTTTTTGAAACTATGTTCCAGTTTGAGAACTTCTCTCCAATACTTCTTTCCTTTATTCTTGCCACAGGTCTTAGAACTGCTTTTTGATATTAAGACTCTGATATCCTTTTCATTGAATATATCCCACCTGAATTTAGAAATCACTTGAAGAACAGATTCTACATATTAGACACTAAAGACCAAAGACCAGAAGAGTTGTGGACTGACATTAAGAACATCTTACAGGAAGAAAGCAAAAGGTGATTAAGAAGACAACAAAGAATTAAAAGACCAAAATTAATGTCAGAAGAGACTCTGAAACTTGTTCTCCAATGTAAAGACCAAATGGAAGAAGTGAGGAGGTGCAGAAAATTTAAAATGGAAGCTCAAGAAGACAGAATCAAATATTATAATAAAATGTGCAAAGACTCAGAGTTATAAAGCCAAAAGGGAAGAACACACTCAATGTTTCTCAAGCTGATGGAATTGAAGGAAAAAAAAAAAAAATCAAACCTCAACAGGTGGTATTGATTGATTCTCTGGGCAAAATACTGAACGATTCAGAAAGCATCAAAATACACAGAGTCACTATACCAAAAAGATATGGCTGATGTTCAAACATTTCAAGATGTAGCATATGACCAAGAACCAACAATCCTGAAAAAAGAAGCCTAAGGTGCTTTCAAGGAACTGATAAAGAACTAGGCACCAGGAATTGATGGAATAAAAATAGAACTCTTTTAAGAAACTGATCCAGCACTTAAGGCACTCACTCATCTATGCCAAAAAATTAGAAAGACCAGGCCAACTGACTGGAAGAGATCTGTATTTGTGCCCATTCCAAAGACAGATGATGCAACAGAATGCAGAAATAATTGGACAATATCATTGATATACCATGTGAGTAAAATTTAATGGAAGAAAATACACAAATGGCTGCAACCATACATTGAGAAATTTCAGAGGGTCAAGTCAAATTCAGAAGAGGATGTAGAATAATTGTTTTAGATCAGTTAGTCAAAGTCATTTCTGAGCAATGCCCATGACTTTAAAAAAATTATGAAATGTTGCATTGCTCAGAAATGACTCTGACTAATTGATCTAAAACAATTATACTTCAAAGATGTTTTTAATATTTCCACTTTCAGTAAAAATAAATTAATAATAAAGGAAAGAAAATAAAGGATGGAGAGCACAAAGAAAGAAGGAAGAAAGGAAGGAAGGAAAGAAGAAGAGTGTACAGTCCAATTTTAACGATGAGGAAATTGAAATTCAGAGAAATTAAGTAAATTTTTGTCAAGGTTTTTTGGTTAAAGAATATTCAAAATATTATTCGATTCCTTCTTTACTGATTCTAAAGGACTTTCTCTATACAATATATCATACTATCTAAATCAAAATGTTGTTTTAGTTAAGTGCGGTCAATTTGGTTCTGAGTCATAGATATTCTGCATAAGGCTTCCAAGGAGTGGCTGGTGGGTTTGAACCACCAACCTTGCAGTTCAAACCGACCTTGTGGTCCAGTGCTTTTCCTACAGCTCCTTATAGGATATCTATCATATTTCTGAGATTTTAAAGAAAGATATTTTGATTAATTAAGTAGCTTATTTTTAAAAATAGAATTGTATAATATAATCTGAATCATATCATGAATTATATTCTTCAGACTTTCTGCATTATTGGTGTGTTCAGGAATAAATTTATAGTTTATTATGTATACATAATACTTTAAATATGTGATATACAATAGACATTTTTCCTAGTTACAATTGTGATTTAATAACACAATTTAAATTTTGAAATAATGTTTGAAATAATATATAAAAATGGTGCAATAGGTTAAGCATTAGGATGCAAACTGCAAGTTCAGCATAGCATTTCAAACTCAACAGTTGCTCCACAGTAGAAGGTCGAAGTTGCTTGCTCCTCTAAAAATTTACAGTCTCAGAAACACCATGGATTAGTTCAATTTTGTTTTTTAAGGTAGCTATGAGTTGGAAATAGCTCTACAGCAAAAGATTATAGTTATGGTAATTATATATCTTGGCTTTTGAAAAATGCTTGATTTGTAGGCAATTTCAAGAAAGTTATCTCTGGATTAGGTTATGGAGTAACAAACATTCCAGTTCTCCATGCTTTAAAACAATGCTTCATCTCTTTTGTTTCATTAATTGTTCCACTATCTTCAATCTCTTTCTTAAATGAATTGAGAAATATATATATTTTTTTACAGAATGAAGGAAATTGTTCTGTATTAGTTGTTAGAATTTCTTAATTCAGCATAAATGCAAATG
>NW_006408856.1:836051-842795 GCF_000296735.1 Chrysochloris asiatica
GGAGCGGCTGGTATTTTCGAACCGCTGACCTTAAGGTTCGTAGCCCGATTCGTAACCACTACGCTACCAGAGCGTAGAGCCATGTAAATAGCATAGTTGGGACTCTAAAACAGATATTGGTTAGTTTGCCATCCTGCTTGTTATAAAAAGAGTCATCTCAGAAGCAGAAACTGGTGATCTAAGACCATCAAGAAAGTAATTCTAGGAGCTCAGTGTGAGAAGCCTACATAGAAAAATGGCAACAGCAGCCACAGACATAGTGGCAGTTACATGGAGAGAAAGAGCAGCTCTGGGCTTCCATACCCATGGACTGATTAAGCTATCAGCCTATGGACAGGAAGTTGACTTGCAGACCTTTGGTCATTATAGACCAGCTAAAGGAGTTTTGTAACTCTCGCTATGGGAGGGACCCTTGGTGTCAGAATGGGACAAAGAAGGTTGAAGGATTGAAGCATGTTTGACCTCTGCCTCATAGGAATCAGCTTTAGACTGATTTTGAGTTTGATTCTCATTCCCCCTTGTGAGGTTGGAGGAAGTCAGACATGGCCTCCACGCCAATTTTGCAGTCATTTTCCTACAATTAAATTTGTTCATCTTTTTCCTACACTTAAACTGAACACAGAAACAGGAATGGATTACTTTGTTAGTGCACTTTAGTTGGGATAGGAAATCTATTGTATTTAAACATTTCATATAAAGTTATAGAGTCCTGATGTGGTACTGAAGAACAATCCTGGACTGCTAACCGTAAAGTGGTGACTTATGTGCTGTAGAGTCAGTTCTGATTCATAGCAACCATGTATAGTTTCCGAGGCTGTAAATCTTTAAGCGAGCAGAAAGCCTCATCTTTATCCCATGGAACAGCGGGTAGTTTCGAACTGCTGACATTGAGGTTCACAGCCCAATTAGTAACCACTATGCTACAAGATGTTTACAGCTGTTTCTCCTCATTTTAAGCTGTTGCCCATCAGCAAATGCAGGTTCTATGTGCTTTTCTCCCCCGAGCTTAACTGTATTCATGTCATTATGGCCAACCCTAATTTGAGTAGGCATTTTTTTCCACAATCGCTTTCAGAGTGCCCTCCCACCTTCCAGTCCGATATCTGACAATGTTTCTCTGCTATGCATAGAGTTTTCAGTGACTAGCGATTCGGAAGTAGTTTGTCACTCTTTCTTCCTAGTCTGTCTTTGTTTTGTAGCTCATCTGAAACCTTTCCACCATGGGTGACCCTGCTGGTTATTTAAAACACCGGTGGCATAGCCCTCAGAATCACAGCAACTCAAACCACCACAGCACGACAGACAGACGAGTGGTGGCCGTTTGGTTTTATGTCTATACTGTCTCTTTAAATTTCAATGTCACTCTTGATACAATCCTGATATAATCAAGATACATATAAGATATAATCAAGATACAATCAAGATGTTCTCTCCTAATCCTATCAATCCTGGTATAATACTATCAATCCTGATATGATCAAGATATATAGAAGATATAATCAAGATACAATCATACTTATTCAACCTGTATGCTGAGCAAATAATATGAGAAGCTGGGTTCTATGAAGAAAAACGTGGCATCAGGATTGGAGGAAGACTCATTAACAACCTGCGATATGCAGATGATACAACCTTGATCACTGAAAGTGAAGAGGACTTGAAACATTTACTTATGAAGATTAAAGAGCACAGCCTTCGATATGGATTGCATCTCAATGTCAAGAAAACAAAAATCCTCACCACTGGACCAATAAACAACATTCTTATCAATGGAGAAAGGATTGAAGTTGTCAAGGACTTCATTCTTCTTGGATCAACTATCAACACTCGCGGAAGTAGCAGTCAAGAGATCAGACGACGTATTGCACTGGGCAAATCTGCTGCACAGGAACTTTTTAAAGGATTGAAGAGCAGAGATGTCAGCTTGAGGACTAGGGTGCGCCTGACCCAGGCCATTGTGTTTTCAATAGCCTCATATGGATGCGAAAGCTGGACAGTGAATAAGGGGGATCGTAGAAGAATTGATGCCTTTGAGTTGTGGTGTTGGAGGAGAATACTGAGGGTGCCATGGACTGCCAAAAGAACCAATAGATCTGTTTTGGAGGAAGTGCAGCCAGAGTGCTCCTTGGAGGCCAGGATGGCTAAGCTTCGTCTCTCCTACTTTGGACATGTAGTCCGGAGGAAACAATCGTTGGAGAAGGATGTCATGCTGGGTAGGGTGGAGGGTCAGAGAAAAAGAGGAAGACCTCCAACGAGATGGATCCGCCAGGTGGCATCATTGATGGACTCGGGGGTGGAAGCGGTGGAGAGGTTGGCCCAGGATCGAACATTGTTTCGTTCTGCTGTGCATGGGGTCGCTATGAGTCGGTTCCGACTCGATGGCACCTGACAACAACAACAACAACATGCTACAAGAGGTTGTTAAAACCTACCAACCACTACTTGGAGAACGCATACAGGATCGCTGTGAGTCGGAATTTACTCTACCACACTTAATAACCACAACGATGCCTACAGTATGTTGTTGTTGTTGTAAAGTGTCTATAGAGTCGGTTCTGACTCATCGTGATGCTATAGGGTTCCATGACTGCATATTTATAGAAACAGAAACTCTCCTCTTTCTCCTGCATCTCATGTATATACATATTTATTTTAAAAGTTCAATTTCCCATACTTGCAAATGCTTGCTTGTATATATTAGATGTGATTATTTGATATTTTGGCAATCAAGAACAATAAATCAAATATATATGATACAGTAGGTTGACAAAATGATTGTATACACACATACATACATGAATTTGGAACTAGAAATAAACACATTTACTTTTAAGGACATGGACACTTATGCATGGAAACTGTTTAGATACTATTTTAAAGCAGATGCTAAATTTAATCTAGCTTTACTTATTTTAAACTCATAGATATTATGCATGTGTTCCTGGTGTAGCAATATAGGATAAGCAGTGAATTGCTAACTGTAAGGTTGTTGGTTCAAATTCACCAGCCAGAAACTGTATACAGCTTTTCTATTAGTTGGAACCGACTTAACTGCATTAAACGATAACAACAACAACAACAACAACAACAAAAACATATTACATACAGTGTGTGAGAGAGAGTATGTATATGCCTGTGTTTATTATCAAGTAGCTGTAGTTGTTGTTAAGTGCTGTTGAGTTGATTTTGACCCATAGCAACTCTGTATAGGGTTTCCAAGGATCAGCTGGTGAGCTTGAACCACCAACATTTGCAGTCCAGCACTTAAGCCCAGAGTGCCACAAGTAGGGTGGAGTCTAATTTATTCCAGGAGGAATTTGAAGTACTTATATCATGATACCATTGTTTCACCACTTTGATAAGTGTTAGATGCTCAAAGATGCTCATTTTAGATTATTTTAGCCAAACTAAACATTGAAAGAATCTAAATATAAGATTTAAAAGAAACAAAGAAAGAAAAGACAAAAAGATAGAGCTCAGAGCTCAGTCTTGGTATTTACCAGAGATAAAGATCTCTGTGTAATTATATTAAATATATTAGTTTGGGGCTTAAGAGAATTTTATGATAATTCATATCTACTGATAAGAGAATCCTTGTGTAATTTATTTTCTTGCTACAGAATATGGTTTTAATTATGAGACACTTGTGTCTTTAATCAGAAATTTGTTGCAAAAATGATGTATTATCAATGATGCCAATTGAATGTGCTAAAGTATAGTATAAGCACTGTACTGCTAACTGCAAAGTCAGTGGTTCAAACCTACCAGCTGTTTCTTAGAAATCTTGTACAAGGTTGCTGAGTGGGAACTGACTCCACAGCACTTAACAACAATGACAGCAATGCCGTAGAAGAATGAACCCTGGTGGGGCCATGTTTATAACACATGGCTGTTAACTAAAAAGTCAGTGGTTTGAACCCAACTATTGCTCCTCAAAGAAAAGTTGTGGCAGTCTATTTACATAAATATTTGCTGTCTTTGAAACCCTACTCTTTTCTTGTAGGGTTGCCATGAGTCAGAATCAACTTTATGGCAGTGGGTTTTGTATATGTTGGAATGCCTTAGAGAATTCCCTAAAAAGTATGAAAGGCCAATGTGCTGGAATGTTAACTCCAACAAGACATGCCTCAGAAGAAAAACCTGGCAATATGAAAACCTGTTGGGAGACATTTTTTTTCTCTGACACACATCAATTCAATATCGATTCACTCTGGTACTCTTAGTGACATAATGGACTTCCTGATTTCTTTCCTTTTTCTTTTTTTTTTTTTTTTAACTTTTCATCATGAATTGAATGAAGGTTTACAGATCAAATTGTCAGTTTGACATTTAACACTTTGTTTCATCTTAATGATTGTAATCCCCTCAAGGTAACATCACTCATCACATTTCCTTTCTGTGTTTCTTGTTTCCATTCCTCCTTATTTCCCATTCATCTGAATCTGGTCCTATGTGAAAGCTGCATTTTTTTTTTTTTTTTTTTAATCTCTTGTTGGTCTTTCTATGATGTGCATATCTCACTAGAGTTGTTGTTCCCCCGGTATACCTATCAAATGCTTAACTGAAAATTGAGCAAGCTGCCTGAGTCCAGTTTGAGACTTGAAGGATGACAAAAAGACATTGTTTCATAGTTCCGCCAGTAATCTGAATGGTAATTCTGGCTTCTTTTTTTATTTATTTAAATTTTGAATTTTATTCCACATTTTCTATCACTCTACTAATAACTTTTTCATGCGATAGTTTTTAGAATAACAGGTAGTGGTATCATCTAGTTCTTCTGGTCTCAGAGTCATGGAAACTTATGTTCATGTTTTGCTTTTTTCTTGACACTTAATGGCTATCAGACAATAGAATAAGTTCATGGTGCTCAATGACCAACCACTAGACAGGTCTTTGCACTTGAAAATGAAGCTTATTGAATAATATACATAAGATTTTAAGGATATAAACAGAAATACTACACAATTTTTTTTAACAATGATAAACGCTTCCAAAATCCCCAGATCACTATTGGCAGTATCAAATTAATCCAACAACATTTTGGAAATGGAAGAACATTGCTTGTATCATTGCTGTATAGCATTTCCCTAATTGTGAATATATTTATCTAAATTTTTAACTTATAATTAGAGAAAACACTATTAATAGTAAGTATTTCCACAGTCCATGTTTCTTTACCAACAACCTTTTGTGTTCTGTGTTCAGATCAATAAAAACCATGTGAAATATCCCAATTTAATAAAAGAAAAATGGATTATATTAAAGATAGCGATTCACTTAAAGTGCTAATCAGCATTGTATTTTCATTTTGATAACCTTTGTTTCTAAAACATGAAATAACATCTTCTAATTCTAGATCCTAGGGAGCTCTAGTAGTGTTGCTGTTGTACTTGTTAGGTACCATTGAGTCGGTACTGACTCATAGTGACCCTATGCAGAATGAAACACTGCCTGATCCTGGGACAACCTCACCATTGTTGCCATGCTTGAGTCCATCAATGCTGCCACCTGGCAAATCCATCAAGTTGAGGTTCGTCCTCTTTTTCTCTGACCCTCCACCTTACTGAACATGATATTCTTCTCCAGTGACTGGTCCCTCCTGACAATATGTCCAATATGAGAGACGAAGTTTGGCCATCCTGGCCTCCAAGGAGCACTCTGGCTGCACTTCTTCTAAAACGAATCTATTGGTTCTCTTAGCAGCCCATGGAATTTTCAATATTCTCCTCCAATACCAAACTCAAATGTGTCAATTCTTCTATGGTCTTCCTTATTCACTGTCCAGCTTTCACATGCCTATGAGGCTTGGATCAGGTGCACCTTAGTCCTCAAGCTGACATCTTTGTTAGTCAACACTTTAAAAATTCCTTGTGCAGCATATTTGCCTAAGGCAGTATGCCACTTGATTTCTTGACTGCTGCTTTTCTGAGTGTTTATAGTTGCTCCAAGAAGAATTAAGTACTTGACAACTTCAATCTTTTCTTCATTGATAAGAATGATGTTTACTGGTCCAGTGGTGAGGATTTTTGTTTTCTTTACATTGAGATATAATCCATACTGAAGGCTCTGATCTTTGATATTCACCAGTAAATGTTTTAAGTCCTCTGCAAGATTGTATCATCTGCATATTGCAGGTTGTTAATGAGGCTTCCTCCAATTCTATTGCCATTTTTTTTTTTTTTTTCATATATCCCAGCTTCTCAGATTACTTGCTCAGCATACAGATTGAATAAGTACGGTGAAAGAATACAACCTTGTCACACACCTTTCTTCATTTTAAAGTGTTCAGTGTTCCCATGTTCTGTTAGAACAACTGCTTTTTGGTCTAGGTACAGATTCCTCATGAGCACAATTAAGTGTTCTGGAATACTCATACTTCGTAATGTTGTCCATAGCTTGTCATGATCCACAAATTGAAAGCCTTTGCGTAGTCAATAAAGCATAGGTAAACATCTTTCTGATATTCTCTGCTTTCAGCTAAGATCTATCGAACATTAGCAATGATATCCCTCATTCCATGGCCTCTTCTTAATCTGGTTTGAACCTCAGGAAGTTCTCTGTCAATGTATGATTGTAGCCATTTCTGTATTACCATTAGCAAAACTTTACTCACATGGGATATCAAAGAGATTGTCTGATAATTTCCACATTCCATTAGGTCACCTCTCTTTGGAATAGGCACAAATATGGATCTCTTCCAATCAATTGGCCAGACAGTTGTCTTCCAAATTTCTTGGCAAAGAT
>NW_006408856.1:842895-850075 GCF_000296735.1 Chrysochloris asiatica
AAGTTCTCTGTCAATGTATGCTTGCAGCCGTTTCTGTTTTACCTTTAATAAAACTGTACTCATGTGGGATATCAAAGAGGTTGTCAGATGATTTTCACATTCCTTTGGATCACCTTTCTTTGGAACGGGCACAAATATGGTTCTCTTCCAATCATTTGGCCAGATAGTTGTCTTCCAAATTTCTTAGCAGAGATGAGTGAGTGCCTCCTGTGCTGCCTCACTATCTTGAAATATTTCAATTTTTATTCCATCAATTCATGGAGTCTTGTTCTTTGTCAATTCCTTCAATGCACCTTGGACTTCCTCCCTAAGTATCATTGGTTCTTGATCATATGGTACCTCATGAAATGGTTGAATATTAACCATTTCATTTTGGTGCAGTGACTCTGTATTCCATCCATCTTCTCTTGATGCTTTCTGCATCATTCAATAATTTGCCCAGAGAATCTTTCAACAATGGAAGTTGAGGCTTGAATTATTTCTTCAGTTCCCCCAGCTTGAGAAATGCTGAGCATGTTCTTCCTTTTTGGTTTTCTAACTCCAGATCTTTACATATTTTGTTGTAATGGTTGGCTTTATCTTCTTGAGCTGACCTTTGAAATTTTCTGTTCATCTCTTGTACCTGTTCATTTCTTACATTTGCTTTAGCATCTCTACGCTGCAGAGCAAGTTTCAGTGTCTCTTCTGACATCCGTTTTGACCTTTTCCTTCTTTCTTGTCTTCTTAATGATATTTTGCTCTCTTCATGTATGATGATCCTGATGTCATCCCATGACTGTTCTGGTCTTCTATATTTAGTGATTACTGTATCAAATCTGTTCTTCATATGGTCTCTAAATTCAGGTGGGATATACTTAAGATCATATTTTGGCTCTCGTGGACTTGTTTTCATTTTCTCCAGCTTCAGTTTGTATTTGCATATGAGTAATTGATGGTCTGTTCCACAGTCTGCCACTGGCCTAGTTTTCACTGATAATATGGAGCTTTTCCATAGTCTCTTTCCGCAGATGTAGTCAATTTGATTTCTCCATATTCCATATGATGAGGTCCATGTGTGTAGTCATCTCTTATACTGTCCATATTTTCCAAAAACTGATTCTTCCTCTTTGCTCCCAACCTTTGCATTCCAATCACCAGTAATGATCAAAACAACTTAATTGCATGTTTGATCAATTTAAGATTTAAGAAGATGGTAGAATTCTATTTCATCCTCACTGGCTTTAGTGGTTGGTGTGTAAATTTGAATAACAGTGGTATTAACTGGGCTTGCCTATTAGCACATCGATATTATCCTATCACAGACAGCGTTTTACCTCATGACAGATCTGGATATGTTCTTTTTGAAGATCAATGAAATACAATTCTTCTTCAATTTGTCATTCTCGGCATATAAACCTTGTGGTTATCAGATTCAAAATGGCCAATACCAGTCCATTTCAGCTCACTAATGCCTAAGATATGGATGTTTATGTGTTCCATTTGATGTTTGACATCATCCAATTTTTCCAGGTTCATACTTCATACATTCCATATTCTGATTTTCAAAGAATATTTACCACTATTTCTCTTCATTTTGAGTTGTGTCCTGTCAGCAAATGAAGGTCTCATGGGCTTTTCTCCCATGGGCTTTACTCCATTCATGTCATCAAGGTCATCTGTACTCTGAGGAAGCAGCTCTTCCTCAGTCGCATTTTGAGTTCCTTCCAACCTGAGAGGTTCATTTTCCAGCACTATATCTAACAGTGTGTCTCTGCTATTCACAAAGTTTTCAGTGACTAAATGTTCAGACATAGTTCTTCACTCCTTCTTCCTAGTCTTTCTTTGTCTGGAAGCTCATCTGAAACATGTCCATCTGGGTGATCCTGCTGGTATTTAAAATACTGGTGGCATAGCTTTCAGAATCACAGCAATTTATAAGCCATCACAGTATGACAAACTGACAGACAAGTGGTGGCTGGTGTTGTTGTTGTTGTTAAGTGCCATCGAGTTAGTTCTGACCCATAGCGACCCTCTATAGGGTTTCCAAGGAGCAGCTGGTGAGCTTGAGCCACCAATCTTGCAGTTCAAAAGGCTTTGCAGTTTGGTGCGTTAACCAACAGTGCCACACCAGGACTCCATGGTTGCGTAGGCTGGTAGAGTTGTGGTTACAAATTTGGCTGCGAATCTTAAGGTCAGCAGTTCGAAACTACCACCTGTTCCATAGGAGAAAGATGAGGCTTTCTGCTCCCTTAAATATTATAGCCTCAAAAACCCTGTACAAGGTTGCTATGAATCGGAACTGACTCCACGCACATAACCACCAATTCTGGATCCTAGATTTCTGATATTTTAAAAAGAATACCAACAACTATAAAACTAGAAATATGGTCTTGTTTTATTAACAATTTACTATTTTTAAACCATGTGTTATTTAGTAGTATGTGTCATAAATTATTAAATCATAATATGTTGTTAGGTTTTTAAGTAACATCTAGTTAACATTAACACATAGTAAAGTTATATACAAACAAAACACAACCACATCTTTTGCCATCCTCACAATTGCTATTTTTGAGACAATTGCAGCTGTCTGTCACAAAATGTCATTTTGGGGGTCTTCCTCTTTTTCACTGAGGCTGCACTTTACTAAGTATAATGTGCTTCACCACAGACTGATCTCTCCTGATGGTATGTCCATAGTATGAGAGATGAAGTCTTGCCACATGGCTTATAAGAATCATTTTGGTTGTATTTCTTACAAACAGATTAGTTAGTTCTTCTGTCAGTCCAAGGTATTCTCAATATTCTTCTCTAATACCATAATCCAAATGCATCAATTCTTTTACAGTCTTACTTATTCATTTCATTATAAACTTTCAGATACATATGAGGCTATTGAAAATGCTATATCTTGGATCAGACACACCATTGTCTTCAAACTGATATCTTTGCTCTTCAACAGTATAAAGAGATCTCATATAGTGTCAGAAGATGAGCCAATCATGTTGAAAGACACTCAGAAAACAACTAGGGACAAGCTGCTACCTCAAAGTAGTGTTGACCATGAAGACTGGAATGGAGTAAGCTTTGGGGACCGTCATTTGCTAATGGAGCACCACTCAAAATGAGGCAAAACAGCTGCAAACCTCCATTAATAAACTGATCATGGAATGTATGAAATATGAATCTTGAGAAATTAGAAGTTGCCAAAAATATAATGTAACCCAAAAGATTGATATCCTAATTATTAGTGAGCTGAAATGGAGTGTTATTTATCATTTTGAATTTGATAATCATATGACTTATTGTTCCAGAAATGAAAAATTTAAGGTTTATGGCATCACATTTAAAATAAAAAAGATTGTTTCAAGATCTCTCTTGACATATAAAGATGGCTAGAATAGGTTAATATTCATAGGCATAAAAGGAAGACTATTTAATAAATGTTAACATTATTAAAAGTTAGGCACCAACTACTAATACCAGTGATGATGAATTTGATGAAGTCTTCCAAATATTCATTCTGAAATTGATCAAACATGAAATCAAGATGTATTAATAATTACTGGTTTTAGGAATGCAAACATTGGAAGCAAAAATGAAAGATCGGTAATTGGAAAATATGGCCTTGATAACAAAAGAATGTTGAAGATCACAAGATAGAATTTCAAAGGAAAAAAATGACATGTTCTTTGCAAATACCTTTTGAATTCAACATATATGAGAACTTTACTCATGGACCTCACCAGATGAAATACACAGAAACTAAATTGACCACATCAATGGGAAAAGACAATTTAATAACTCCATATTATCAACCAAAACAAGGCCAGAGACAGACTATGGAGCCAATGATCAATTGTTTATATGCAAGTCCAGGCTGAAAATAAAGAAAATTAAAACAAATCCATGAAACCAAAACAT
Organism: Chrysochloris asiatica; assembly: GCF_000296735.1. Taxonomy (NCBI): domain Eukaryota; kingdom Metazoa; phylum Chordata; class Mammalia; order Afrosoricida; family Chrysochloridae; genus Chrysochloris; species Chrysochloris asiatica. Next base: position 846,799 of record NW_006408856.1, read on the forward strand.
GACCTTGATTATATCTCATCTGAACTTCCAGATCATCTCAAAAACAGATTCGATGCATTACACAATAATGAACAAAGACCAGAAGAAAGTTGTAGGATGACATTGAGAACATTATACAACAAGAAGGCAACAGATCATTTGAAGACAAGGAAGAAGAAAAACACCAAAATGGATATAAGAAGACTCTGAAATTGCTACTTGTAGTAGAGATTCTAAAACAAATGGAAGAAGTGAGGAGGTAAAATGTTTGACCAGAAAATTTCAAATGACATCTCACGAAGACAAAGTCAAGTATTATCAAGAAATATGTAAACACCAGGAGTTGAAAAATAAAAAGAGAAGAACATTTGTCAACCCGAGGGAACTGGGGAAAAAACTCAGCCTTGTCTAGCATTATTATAGACTCTTCAGGAAAAATTATAGAATGATACAGAAAGCTTCAAAAAAAGAGAGAGAGAGAGAGAAAGGAATACACAGAGTTTGTGTACTAAAAAGAAATAGTAAATTTTCAAGAATTACAAGAGGTAGCATATGATACAGAGCCGGTGGTACTGAAGGAAGTAGTCCAAGCTACACTAAATGCATTGGCAAAGAACTTTTGTTGTTGTTATGTGCCATGGATTCAGTTCCGACTCATAGTGACCCTGTACAGGGTTTCCAAGGCTGTAAATCTTACAGGAGCAGAGAGCCTCATCTTTCTCCCATGGAACAGCTGGTAGTTTTGAACTGCTGACCTTGAGGTTCACAGCCCAATTCGTAACCACTACGCTACCAGAAGTAGGCTCCAGAAATTGATAGAATTCAAATTGAAATATGTCAATAAGCCAATACAACACTGGAGGAAGTCACTCATTTATACCAATAAAAATGGGAGACAACTACCTGACCAACTGATTGGAAGAAATACATATTCATGCCCATTCCAAAGAGAGGTAACACAACAGAATATAGAAATCTTCAGATAATATCATTAATAGCACATGCAAGAATTTTTTTCTAAAGATAATTTAAAAACGGCAACAAAAATATATCGACAGGAAATTGCCAGAGGTTTAAGCAGAATGCAAATGAGGATGTGGAATGAGGGATAGCTTTGATGTCAGATAGATCTCGGCTGAAATCAAAGAACACAAGAAACAAGTCGACTTCTGCTTTATTATCTATGTAAAGGCTTTCAACTGTATGAATCATGATAAGCTATGGATAGTATTGCAAAAAAAAAATGGGTATCCCAGAACATTTAATTGTGCTCATGAGGAATTGGTACATAGAACAAGAGACAGTCATTTGATCTGAACAAAGGGACACTGAATGGTTTAAAATCAGGAAAGGTGTGAGCCAGGGTTGTATTCTTTCACCATAATTATTCAGTCTGTATGTTGTACAAAGGATATGAGATGCTGGAGTATACAAAGAAGAAAGTTGTATCAGAATTGCAGGAAGACTTGTTAACAACCTGTAATATGCAGATGATACAAACTTGTTTGCTGAAAATGAAGAAGACTTAAAACACTAACTCAGTATGGATTGAACCTCAAAATAAAGAAAACATTAACCCTCACTACTGGACCAATAAATAATATCATGATAAATGGAGAAAAGATTGAATTTGTCAAAAATTTAATTTTGTTTGTTTCCACAATCAACATTCATTGAACCAGGAGTCAAGAATGAAACGACAAATTGCATTAAATAAATTTGCTCCTCAAAACCTCTTTAAATTGTTGAAGAGCAAAAATGAAGACTACAGTACTCCTGACCCAACCCATGGTATTTTCATGTGAAAGTTGGACATGGAATAAGGAAGATCATAGAATAATTGTTGCATTTAGTAATGGTACTGGAGAAGACTGTTAAAAGTACCATGGACTCCCAGCAGAACACCAAAATCTGTGTTGTTGTTGTTGTTGTTGTTATGTGCCATCGAGTCGGTTCCGACCCATAACGACCCTGTATAGGGTTTCCGAGGGTGTAAATCTTTATGGGAGTAGAAAGCCTCATCTTTCTCCCGCGGAGCAGCTGGAAGTTTCGAACCGCTGACCTTAAGGTTCGCAGCCCGATTCGTAAGTAAAACCTTAGAAGGCAGGATGAAGAGACTTTGTTTCTCCTACTTTTTGTTTTTAAGTTTACTCCTAAATATTTCATCCTTTGGGCGGCAATTGTGAATGGTATTTCTTTTCTAATGTCTTTTTCCGCACTTTCATTGTTGCTATAGAGGAATACAACTGATTTTTGGATGTTTGTCTTATGTTGTTGTTGTTATGTGCCGTGGAGTCGGTTCCGACTCATAGCGACCCTGTACAGGGTTTCCGAGGCTGTTAATCTTTACGGGAGCAGAACGTCTCATCTTTCTCCCACGGAGAGCTGGTAGTTTCGAACTACTGACCCTGTGGTTCGCAGCCCAATTCGTAACCACTACGCTATGTTGTTGTTGTTGTTGTTAGGTGCCGTGGTGGAGTCGGTTCCGACTCACAGCGACCCTACTCAGGGTTTCCGAGGCTGTAAATCTTTACGGGAGGAGACTGCCTCATCTTTCTCCTGCGAAACCGCTGGTGGTTTGGAACTGCTGACCTTGAGGCTCGCAGCCCAATTTATAACCACTATACTACCAGAGCTCCTTTGTCAATCTTGTTTGATTGCTCTTGTAGTACTTTCCCAACTTTTTCCTTGTTTTCCTCCACCCTTTTTTGGAGCAATTTGAATTTGTTTCCATATCATTCTTCTGAATTTCTTATCAGACAAATCCAAAACCTGCTCTTCGTCTTCTAGGGAGCCTTTGTCTATCTCCAGTGCATTTGTTTTAATTACTCTTTACTGTTTTTGGACATGTTTTGAGATCATTTGTTGTGTTTAGGATCTTATGTTTGTCATCTCCAGCAGTTATGTGTTTTCGTTTTTTTTTAATGCTTAAATGGATGTTTGTTGTTATGTTATTAAGCGTACTGGGTTTCTCCTACTGGATATGATCAGGAAATATGCTTCCTTTTTCACATGCAATGCTTAGCAGGTGTTGTTGGCTCTTGTCTCAATGGTGGAATATTATGGGGTATGCTTGTTGCTTGGCTATATGGCCATGATTGCTGTCTTTTCTTGGGTAATGTAGGAAGAAAAAGCTCCCAACTCCAGGAAAGTTGTGCGATCAAAAGCAGAAGCAATATAAATGCAGAGATAAATACCACCACTTTGAAACAAAAATGAAACTGTGATCATCTATCCTATGCTACACAGGCAGTGTGTGTGTGCAGGGTAGAAGCCTCCAGCAGTGGGTGGGGGTGAC
>NW_006408856.1:850990-851766 GCF_000296735.1 Chrysochloris asiatica
TTTTTGTTTTCTTTTCATTGAGGTAGAGTTCATAATGAAGGCAGTGGTCTTTGATCTTCATTCGAAAATATTTGAAGTCCTCTTCCATTCAGACAAACAAGATTGTATCAACTGCATATCACAGGTTGTTAATGAGTCTTCTTGTAGTCCTGATGCCATGCTCTTCTTCATAAAATCCAGCTTTTCAGATTATTTCCTCAACATATAGACTGAGAAAGTATGGTGAAAGGATACAACCCAGGAAACCACCTTTCTTAATTTTATACCATCCAATGGAACCAGCTCAACAGCACTTCACAACAACAACAACGTCCCTTTGTTCTGTTCAAATAACTCTCTCTAGTTCAGTGTACAGGTTCATTAATTAAATGTTCTGAAGTATATATTCTTCCCAATGTTATTCATAGCTTGTAATGATCAAATATGAGTCCTGGTGTGGTACTGTGGGTTAATGAACTGGACTGCAAAGTCAGTTCAAATCTCAAGGTTAGTGGTTCAAGCTGACCCGTCACTCCTTGGAAACCCTTTCCATGGTTGCTATAGATCAGTAATGACTGCATGGCTATTAACAACAACAACAACAAATGCTCAGTCAAAAGTCTTCTCATAGACAGTAAAGCACAAGCAGACATCTTTCTGATATTCTATGCTTTCAACCAAGATCCTTCTGGCATCAACAATGATATATCTTGTTCTGCATCCTCTTCTGAATCCTGCTTGCATTTCTGGCAGTAAACTGCAAAATTTTACTTGCTTGTGATATTAATAATACTATC
>NW_006408856.1:852538-853629 GCF_000296735.1 Chrysochloris asiatica
TCTTCCATTCACTTAGAACTCTATGCTCAAGAGAAAGTTTGACTGTTTCTTCTAACATCCATTTTTGTGTTTTCTTTCTTTCCCATATATTTAATGAATGACCTTAAGATTTCTTTCTATACAATGTTCTTGATATCATCACACAACTCCTCTGGCCTTGACATGATCTTGAGATGGTCTCTAAATCCAGCTGACATATTCAAAGCCATATTTTGTCTTTTCACATTCAGCTCCTAACCTTTTTTGGCTGTTGATGTTGAACTTCTCCACCATTTATTCCCAAAGAAATAATTAATTTGATGTCTGTCTGGTGAGTTCCATGTGTACAGTCATACTTTATGTTGTTTAAAAAAGTTATTTAAAGAACAAGCAAGATGGCAGATTGGGTGGAAGTGCAGTAAAGGAGCTCCGCCAGCAACAACACAGAATACCTACCAAGCAGGCTCAGGGGATGGTCCCAGAACTCTGAACCACATATAAAGGAACATTTAGAAGGTTGGAAGGCTTACAGCTGGAGGAATTTGTGGCAGAAGCAAGAAATCCATTGCTTTCTAATTTGAGAAACTCAGTTGCTTGAGGAGCCACCATCTTGGGTGAGACCAAGCAGGGGAAGGATTGGAGTGGCCACAGATGCCTGGCAGAGCTGCAGAGATAAAGGTGTGGACAGTCTTATGTTTGGCAGCTATTCATTGGTCCCTTGCTGTCTGCACACCTCCATTTGGGTGACTATAGGGGTGCCTGAGCTAGTGGGCACCCAAGCCCCACCCTCAGAGGGTTCTACTATGCATGCACACAGATCTCCTCAAAATTTAAAGAGACAGTTTCCAATTAAAACCAAAAGGCCACCGCCGGCTCTGAATTGTTTCTAACTAGAAAAATGGCTTGAACCAGGATTTTGGAGCAGGACAAGCAGACAAAAAAGGAAATAGGCCGAAAATTAAATCCTAAGTTACATCAAAATGACTAACAGTGGCATCTTGAAATTTCTCAAGTTGTTGTTGTTGTTGTTGTTAAGTGCCATCGAGTCGGTTCCGACCCATAGCGACCCTGTACAGGGTTTCCGAGGGTGTAAATCTTTATGGGAGTAGAAA
>NW_006408856.1:853729-854629 GCF_000296735.1 Chrysochloris asiatica
ATTTGTGGCAGAAGCAAGAAATCCATTGCTTTCTAATTTGAGAAACTCAGTTGCTTGAGGAGGCACCATCTTGGGTGAGACCAAGCAGGGGAAGGATTGGAGTGGCCACAGATGCCTGGCAGAACCGCAGAGATAAAGATGTGGACATTCTTATGTTTGGCAACTATTCATTGATCCCTTGCTGTCTGCACACCTCCATTAGGGTGACTATAGGGGTGCATGAGCTAGTGGGCACCCAAGCCCCACCCGCAGAGGGTTCTACTATGCATGCACACAGATCTCCTCGAAATTTAAAGAGACAGTTTCCAATTAAAACCAAATGGCCACCGCCGGCTCTGAACTGTTTCTAACTAGAAAGATGGCCTGAACCAGGATTGTGGAGCAGGACAAGCAGACAAAAAAGGAAATAGGCCGAAAATTAAATCCTAAGTTACATAAAAATGACTAACAGTGGCATCTTGAAATTTCTCAAGTAGAAGAGTGAAAAGGGAAGCCCATATCCTGATCACATCCTCATGGAGGCAATCAGAAAGCATAAAAAATACCAAAATACATACCCATCTGAGTATTAAGGCCACAGGTAACCCCTGAAGATGCCAAAAAAACAGAAGCAGATGACCATATTTGCACATGTCCAGAAACAAGATAAAGTGACTGAGGCAAATGAGTTGAAAGTAGACCTACACTCCATACTGGAAGATGGGCAGGCTTTGGAAATGCCTGAGAAGGAATTCAGAAAAAATGATTATAAAACGTATCAAAACACTATACAATGGAGTTGAGAAAAATAAGGAAAAAGTCAGGAAAGTGCTACAGGAAAAATCAAATAAGATAGATACAGCATTGGAAACAATTCAAAACCTACAGAAAGAGGTCCAAATGATTAATAATAGAATATAA
>NW_006408856.1:857329-858634 GCF_000296735.1 Chrysochloris asiatica
GCTGTATAAGGTTCCAAGGAGCTACTGGTGACCTTGAACTGCTGATTTTGTGGTTCAAACAGACTTTGCAGTTCAATGCATTAACCCAAAGCTCTACATAATGAAATTGGTAGATTTCTGCAATTTCATCATCACTCCCTTTAGCAGTTAGTTTGTAAATTTGAATAATAATTTTGTTAACTGGTCTTCCTTGTAGGTTATGGATATTATGCTATCATTAAGATTATTGTACCTTAAAATAGATAATGAAATATGTTTTTGATGATGAATGCTATGCCTTTACTCTGAAATGTTGGTCCAGGCATAGTAAACCATATTCAAAATGGCCAATACCAGCTCATATCAGGTCACTAATGCCTAGGATATCATCTGTATGCATTTCATTTCATTTTGGACAATTTCCATTTTTTCTACATTTATACTTTGTGCAATCCATGTTCTGATATATAAATAGATATTACATTACTGTAGTCATCATTGTTGTTGTTAGGTGACATTTAGTTGGTTCTGACTCATAGCAACCCAATGCACAACAGAATGTAACACTTCCCAGTCCTGGGCCAACCTCACAATATTCCTGAGCCATTGCTGCTTCCACTATTCCAACCCATCTTATTGGGGATCATCCTCTTTGTCTCCAACCCTCCTCTTTATCATACATGATATCTATCTCCAGGGACTAGTTCCTCTAATAACATAATCAAAATATGAGAGACAAAGTAGGGCCAATCTGGTTTCAAAAGAGCACTCTGACTATACTTCTTCCAACACAGATCTATTTGTTTTTGGTTCTTTCAATATTCTCCTCTAACACCATAATCGAATGCAACAATTCTATAGTCTTCATTATTCACTGTCCAACTTATTCACATGCATGTGAGGTTATTGAAAATACTATGGCTTTGGTCAGGCGCTCCTTAGTTTTCAAACTGAAATCTTTGCTCTTCAACATTTTAAAGAGGTCTCGTGCAGTAGATTTGCCTAATGCAATACATTGTTGACTTCTTGACTGCTGTTTCCATGAGTGTTGATGGTTAATACAAGTAAAATGAAGTATTTAACAGTTTCAATCTCTTCTTCACTTATGCAGATGTTTCTTGGTCCAGAGGTTAGGATTTTTTTTGTTTTCTTCACATTGAGATGCAACCCATACCAAAGGCTGTGGTCTTTCATTTTCATCAGTATGTATTTTAAGTGCTTCCATCGTCTATCTGCCTTTTCAGCAAGTAATGTTGTATCATCTGCATGTCACAGCTTGCTAATGAGTTTTCCTCCAATTCAAATGCCATGTTTTTCTTCATATAA
>NW_006408856.1:858734-861295 GCF_000296735.1 Chrysochloris asiatica
GCTGTATAAGGTTCCAAGGAGCTACTGGTGACCTTGAACTGCTGATTTTGTGGTTCAAACAGACTTTGCAGTTCAATGCATTAACCCAAAGCTCTACATAATGAAATTGGTAGATTTCTGCAATTTCATCATCACTCCCTTTAGCAGTTAGTTTGTAAATTTGAATAATAATTTTATTAACTGGTCTTCCTTGTAGGTTATGGATATTATGCTATCATTAAGATTATTGTACTTTAAAATAGATAATGAAATATGTTTTTGATGATGAATGCTAGTCTTTACTCTGAAATTTGTTCCAGGCATAGTAAACCATATTCAAAATGGCCAATACCAGTTCATATCAGGTCACTAATGTCTAGGATATTATCTGTATGCATTTCATTTCATTTTGGACAATTTCCATTTTTTCTACATTTATATTTTGTGCAATCCATGTTCTGATATATAAATAGATATTACATTATTGTAGTCATCATTGTTGTTGTTAGGTGACATTTAGTTGGTTCTGACTCATAGCAACCCTATGCACAACAGAATGTAACACTTCCCAGTCCTGGGCCAACCTCACAATATGCCTCAGCCATTGCTGCTTCCACTATTCCAACCCATCTTATTGGGGATCATCCTCTTTGTCTCCAACCCTCCTCTTTACCATACATGATATCTATCTTCAGGGACTAGTTCCTCTAATAACATAATCAAAATATGAGAGACAAAGTAGGGCCAATCTGGTTTGAAAAGAGCACTCTGACTATACTTCTTCCAACACAGATCTATTTGTTTTTGGTTCTTTCAATATTCTCCTCTAACACCATAAATCGAATGCAACAATTCTATAGTCTTCATTATTCACTCACTGTCCAACTTATTCACATGCATGTGAGGTTATTGAAAATACTATGGCTTTGGTCAGGCGCTCCTTCGTTTTCAAACTGAAATCTTTGCTCTTCAACATTTTAAAGAGGTCTCGTGCAGTAGATTTGCCTAATGCAATACGTTGTTGATTTCTTGACCGCTATTTCCATGAGTGTTCATGGTTAATACAAGTAAAATGAAGTATTTAACAGTTTCAATCTCTTCTTCACTTAGGTGGATGTTGTTTCTTGGTCCAGAGGTTAGGATTTTTTTGTTTTCTTCACATTGAGATGCAACCCATACCAAAGGCTGTGGTCTTTCATTTTCATCAGTATGTATTTTAAGTGCTTCCATCGTCTATCTGCCTTTTCAGCAAGTAATGTTGTATCATCTGCATGTCACAGCTTGCTAATGAGTTTTCCTCCAATTCAAATGCCATGTTTTTCTTCATATAACCCAGTTTCTCAGACTATTTGCTCAACATACAGATTGAATAATTATGGTGAAAGAATACAACCCTGGTACACATCTTTCCTTACTTAAAACCACTCAGTGTTCATTTGTTGTGTTCAAACAACTGCCTCTTAGCATAAGTGCATGTTCCTCATGAGCACAGTTAAGTGTTCCAGAATATTCAGACTTCACAATGTTGTCCATAGCTTGTTATGATCCACACAATCAAATGTCTTTGTATAGTCAGTGAAGGACAGGGAAGCATCCTGCTGGTATTTCTTCTTTCTGCCAAGATCCATCTGGCACCAGCAGTAATAACCCTTGTTCTACATCCTCTTCTAAATCTGACTTGAACCCTGGAAGTTCTCTGTATATATATGGTTGCAGCCATCTTTGTGTTATCTTTAGTAAAACTTTACCTCATGAGATATCAATTATACTGATTTCCACATTCTGTTAGGTCACCTCTCTTTGGAATGGGCACAAATATGGATCTCTTCCAGTTAATTGGTCAGGTAGTTTTCTTCCAAATTTCTTGGCATAGATGAGTGAGTGTCTTCAATGCTGCTTCACTTTGTTGAACGATTTCAATTTGTATTCCATTTATTCCCTATGCCATGTTCTTTGCCAATAACTTCAATGCACCTTGGATTTTTCTTTCAGGATAATTGACACTTGATCATCTGCTACCTCTTGAAATGGTTGAACATCAACCACTTCTTTGAGAACAATAATTCATTGCATTCTTTCCATCTTCTTATCATACTTTCAGCATCTTTCAGTATGTTGCCCATTGTGGTTGTTGTTTAGTGTCACTAAGTCAGCTCCTACCATGCACTGGCAAAGTGGCATCATCAATCGGCTCAAGCGTGGCCACAATTGTGAAGTTAGCCCATGACCCGGCACATGTATGGTTCTCATGTGCATAGGGTCACTATGAGTTGAAGGCACCTAACAACAACAACAACAACGTGATAGACAAAGTCTGGCCATCCTAGCTTCCAGGGAGCATTCTGGCTCTATTTCTTCCAACATAGAATGATTTGTTCTTCTGGCATTTCATGGCACTTTTGATATTCTCCACCAACATCATAGTTCAAATACATCAACTCTTCTATGGTCTTTCTTATTCATTGTCCAACTTTCTCACGCATATGTTGTTGTTGTTGTTGTTGTTAAGTGCCATTGAGTCGGTTCCGACCCATAGCAACCCTGTACAGGGTTTCCGAGGGTGTAAATCCTTACGGGATTAG
>NW_006408856.1:861930-866606 GCF_000296735.1 Chrysochloris asiatica
TAGCTTGTCATAATCCACATAATCAAAAGCCTTTGCATAGTCAATAAAGCACAACTAAATATTTTTTCTCATAGTGTCTGCTTTTAGCTAACTTCTCTCTCATATCAGCAATGTTCCACTTTCTCTTTTGAATCTGACTTAAACATCTTGAACTTCTCTGTCAACATATTGTTGCAGCCATTTTTGTACATTGTTTAGTAAAATTTTACTCACATAGGATATTGATGATATTGTCCAGTGATTTCTGTATTCCATTGGGTCACCTCTCCTTGGAACGGGCACATATATGGATATCTTCCAGTCAGTTAGCCAAATTTCTTGGCATAGATGAGAAAATGTCTTCAGTGCATCAGTTTGTTGAAAGATTTCAATTTGTATTCCATTTATTCCCAGTGCCTTGCTCTTTGCCAATAACTTCAATGCACGTTGGACATCTTATTTCAGGATCATTGGCTCTTGATCATATCCTACTATTGAAATGGTTAAACACAGACCAATTTTGGTACAGTGACTCTGTATTTCTCCCAACTTCTTTGATGAGTTCTGCTTCAATCAATATTTTGCCCAAAGAATCCTTCAATACCTCAAGTCAAGGCTTAAATTTATTCTTAAGCTTCCTGAGCTTGAGAAATGCTGATCATATTCTCCCCTTTTGTTTTTTTAACTCCAGGTCTTTGCAAATTTCACTATCATATTTGACTTTGTCTTCTCAAGCTGACCTTTGAAATTTTCTGTTCAGTTCTTTTGCTTCCTCATTTCTCTCATTTGATTTAGCATCTCTACCCTGGAGAGCAAAGTTAAGAGTCTCTTCTGACATCCATTTTGGTCTTTTCTTTCTTTTTTGTCTTCTTAATGACCTTTTGCTTTATTCCTGTATGATGTTCTTGATATCACCCCAAAACCCTTTTGGTCTTTGGTTTTTAGGTTCTAATTCATGTAATCTGTTACCCAGATGATCTCTAAATTCAGGTGCGGTATAGTCAAGATCATACTTTGGCACTCTTTGACTGATTTTAATCTATATCAACTTCAACTTGAATTTGCATATGAGAAATTGATGGTCTGTTCCACAGTCTGCCCCTTACCTTGGCTGACATGGAGCTTTTCCACTGTCTCTTTCCACAGATATAGTCAGTTTTATTTCTGTGTACTCCATGCGGTGAGGTCTGTGTGTATAGTCATCTTTTATGTAGTTTAAAAAAGGTATTTGCAATGAAGAGGCCATTTGTTTTGAAAAATTCCATCATGTGATCTCTAGCATCAATACTGTCACCAAAATCATATTTTCCAAATATTGATCCTACCTCTTTTATCCCAACCTTTGCTTCCAGTAATTAATAATCACCAGTAATTATCAATAAATCTTAATTGCATGTTTGATCAATTTCAGACTTAAGACATTGCTAGAGTGCTCAATTTCACCATCACTGTCTTCAGTGATTGGTGTGTAAATTTGAGTAATGGTGGTATCAAAAGGTCTTCTTTGTAGGCCTAAAGATATAATCCTATTGCAGACATGTTTGTATATCAAGACAAATCTTGATATGCTGTTTTTGATGATGTACATGATGCCATTTTTCATTCCCACCTAGTGAACCATGTGAATGTCATATTTAAAATGATCAATAGTCCGTTTTAGCTCACTAATGCCTAAGATATTGATATCTATGTGTTCCATTTCATTTTTGACACTTTCCAAATTCCTAGATTCATACTTCATACATTCCACATTCTTATTTTTTTTCATGAATGCTTACGGATATTTCTCTCTGTTTTGAGTTATGCCCAATCAGAAAACGAAGGTTCCTGGTCTTCATTGCATTTGTATCATCACAGTCAACTTTAATTTGAGGAGACTGCTCTTTCTCAATAACATTTGAGTGCCTTCCAACCTGAGGGGCTCATCTTCTGTCACTATATCTGACAATACTTTGGGCGTCTGGTCTGTGCAAAAGATATGTGACAGGGAAGAGGAGGAAAAAAATGTGTAGAATATCCCCACACCTCCTTTTGCAACTGTCACTGTGGTCACTTTTAATGCTGATTCCCTGGGCCGGTCTGGCTGTAGCACCACCCTCTGAACTCCGCCCTGGCATGGTGGCGGCAGAGGGAGTCCCGTCTCCATTGATTCCTAAATCACAGTACTTTCCTTAATACCATGATTTTTCCACTTGCATGTGTGGGAAACTAACACCCTGCACCTTTTGCTAGATCCAGAACGCTGGTGTTGTTCTGTGAACGCATCTCCTCTGGGTATTCAACCCATTCCCCATGGAGCCTTTCCAACCTGGCTCTGTGTCTGCTGCCACCAAAAGTGGAAAGCTCCACCATCTCTTCTTTTAAGGAGCATTCTTGCTGTACTTAACTTTTTTTTTTTTTTTTCTGACAGTCCATTTTGTTTTCAGTATTCTTCTCCAATGTATTTTAACAGGTACGTACAAATCTATTCACTTTGTTTCTTCTAACTTTATTTTATAATTCATTTTGTAATCTGGAATCCAAAGATTATTTAACTAGAAATAGTTTTGATCTAAAGTAAAATAAAGATTGAAATAAGAAACCCAGAAATGCAAAGAATAATGAAGCTAATTTTGTTTTAGCAATGCATTCTGTGCTCCTCCATGCCTTCCATTGAATTTGCAAAATTATGAGTAATGTTTCTGGGTCAAGTGAATTTTTGGATGTACTGTTTAGTACATTTTATTCTCATTTAAACCTTCATTAACCCCCCAATTTAGCTATACTCTTTTAGAGACCAATGTTCCAAGCTTTAATAAAGTAAGGTTAGCAACACTTCTGAATGACCCAACCATTATTTTCAGAAGTCTAGACATAATGATGTTGTCCCTTGTTGTAACAGTTCACCCTTAATTATCTAGGATTGCTTGTTCATTTTGCTCTTTATAACCATTACTTCTCATTTTCCCCCTAACCTAACACTGTTGGAGTTTGCACTGTGGCAGCAGAAAATGAATAGAAAAAATTTATGAAAGACAAGATACAAATGGATAGTGTGTTTTCATTGCTAAATATATAATATTAAAATAATGTAAACAATAATTTGAACACATGGGTATGCTTTGTTTAAGACATCCTTTCATTGTCTCTGAGCAAAAGGTTAAGTAAATTAATGAGGTAAATATTTCATTAACTAAAATTTAAAATTGCCTAATATAAGAAATTTATATAATTTTGGCACATCAATTATTTATATAAAGTAAGAAATTTATAATAATAACAAATCTAAAATATATTAATTAAATACATCCTCAAAAAGGCCCTGATTTCAAATCATTTATTAAAAGCTAATTTGAGTTATTATACAATTTAAAATTAATAAAATTCATATATTAAACAGCACACATCAACAAAAATAAGATCATTAAGAACTTAAGAGAAACCACTACTTTCAATATAATGTCATCCTTAACTTTAAATCTTTCTTATTTACCATATATGTTCACTGAGAAAAGAAATAGTCTCATCTTTGAATCTAGTTCAGTGAACCAGAACTTAGTAAATATTAGGTTTTCATTAGAAGTCTTTGCAATGCTTATGTATGTTTTCTGATTGAAGACTGTAACATCTGTGTTACATCTGTGCTGTCAGTTATGCTTTACACACACACACAAATGCTCTTCCTATGATAACAGTCTATGATTTTATTATAATAAAAATAATCTTCATGTTGAGATTTATATATTTACCAAACTGCTTTGCAAGTCCACTTCACTGCCATGCTTGACTTTTTCAGTGTAAATCATTTTATCTGTCATGATCTACATCAAATGCGGCTTCCTGTATTTAAAAAAAAGAAAGAAAGGAGTTAGTAGGTGTGGTGGTTAAGTTTGTATGCCAACTACTTTGTGATCGATGATTCTCACTGATTTAGCAGTTAAGATACAGATTCCTACCATGGTTAGATCTAATTTAATGTGATAACCTCTATGATAAGGTTGGCTATGAACTGCCAATCAACAAAAAGGGAGTTTCCTTAGGTTTGTGGTCAGCTTCAAATACATGTGGGTACTCTGCCAATACTTGCTTAGTTTTTGGTTGGTGAGTATAAATTCAGAAAGTGGCTTGGTTTCCAACTTTCAGTTCTTTGGATTTGAACAAGTGGCCTGCCATATTTTCTGTAGATCCTGTGAGTCATCAGAAGCCTACAATCTTAGCATCCTACCTTGGATTTATTCCCTGTACAAGCAGGGGTCAGCTGTCTGATATGCTACTGTACAAGCCTTCAAGAGAAATAATCCATGAATCTCTTACGTGACAAGCTCGACAACTGTAAGACTCATTTAATTGAGATAAAATAAAGTATTTTTGTATGTAGTTAAGTGTCAATGAGTCGGTTCCAACTCACAGAAAATTATGCCCAACATAAAACACTGGCTTGTCCTGTGCCAGTCTCGCAATAGTCAATGCACTTAAATCCATTGCTGCTGCCACAGTACAAAACTATCCCATTGCGGTCTTCCACTTTTTTGTTTAGCCTCCTCTTCACTAAGCATGATGTCCTTTTTCAGTGATTAGTCCTGCCTGATAACATGACTGAAATATGTTGAAACATTTAAATTTGTATTCCATCAGTTCCTGAAGCATTATTTTTTGCCAATGCCTTCTGTGTAACTTGAATTTCTTCCATCTGTACCATTGATCATTGAGCATATATG
>NW_006408856.1:866933-868916 GCF_000296735.1 Chrysochloris asiatica
CCCTCCTGACAATATGTCCAATGTATGAGAGAGAAAGTTTGGTCATCCTAGTCTCCAAGGAACACTCTGGTTGCACTTCATCCAATACAGATCTGTTCGTTCTTTTCAAATTCAGGGCACTTTTAATATTCTCCTTTAACATCAAAACTCAAATGCATCAATTCTTCTACAGTCTTCCTTATTCACTGTCCAGCTTTTGCATGCATATGAGGTTATTGAAAATATCATGGCTTGGGTCAGGCGCACCTTAGTATTCAAGCTGACATTTTTGCTCTTCAACATTTTAAAAAGATCTTGTGCAGCAGATTTGCCTAACACAATACGTTGTTTGAGTTTTTGAATGCTGTTTCCAAAACTGTTGATAGTTGATCCAAGAAGAATGAGCTTCTTGACAACTTCCATCTTTTTTTTCTGTTAATAAGAATGTAGTCTATTGGCCCAGTGTTGAGGACTTTTGTTTTCTTTACACTGAGATGCAATCCATACCAAAGACTGCTCTTTGATCTTCATCAGTAAATATTTTAAATTTTCTTCACTTGTAGCAAACAAAGTTGTATCATCTGCATATTGCAGGTTGTTAACGATACTTCCTCCAATCCTGATGCCATGTTTTTGTTTGTATAATAAAGTTTCTCTGATTATTTGCTCAGCATACAGGTTGAATAAGTATGGTGAAAGAATACAACCTTGTCATACAACTTTCTTAATTTTAAACCATCCAGTATTGCCATGTTCTGTTCAAACAACTGCTTCTTGGTCCAGGTACAGACTCTTCATTAGCACAATTAAGTGTTCAGGAATACTCATACTTCACGTTGCTGTCCAGAGCTTGTCAAAATCCACACAATCAAAAGCTTTTGCATAGTCAATAAAGCACAGGTAAACATCTTTCTGATGTTTCTGCTTTCAGCCAAGATCCATCAGAAAACAGCAATGATATCCCTAGTTTCACAGCCTCTTCTGAATCTGAATTGAACCTCTGGAAATTCTCTGTCAATATATGCTTGTAGCCATTTCTGTATTACCTTTAGTAAAACTTTACTCACATGGGATATCAAGGATATCGTCTGATGATTTCTGCATTATGTTGGGTTACCTCTCTTTGGAATGGGCACAAATATGGATCTCTTCCAATCAGTCGTCCAGATAGTTGCCTTCCAAATTTCTTGGCACAGATGAGTGAGTGCCTCCTGTGCTATCTCACTTTCCTGAAAAATTTCAATTTTTTTTCAATCAATTCCTGGAACCTTGTTTTTTGCCATTTCCTTCAATGCAATTTGGACTTCTTCCTTCAGTATCATTGGCTCTTGATCATATGCTACCTATAGAAATGATTGAACATTAAACATCTCCTTTTGGTACAGTGACTCTGTGTATTCCTTCCATCTTCTTTTGATGCTTACTGCATCAGGCAATAATTTGCCCAGAGAATCCTTCAATAACGAAGTCGAGGCATGAATTATTTCTTCAGTTCCCCCAGTTTGAGAAATGCTGAGAGTGCTCTTCCTTTTTGGTTTTGATTTCAGATTTTTGCATGTTTTCTTGTAATATTGGCTTTATCTTTTCAAGCTGATCTTTGAAATGTTCTGTTCAGCTCTTGGACTTCCTCATTTCTTCCATTTGCTTTAGCATCTCTATTTTGTAGAGCAAGTTTCAGTGTCTCTTCTGACATCCATCTTGACCTTTTCCTTCTTTCTTGTCTTCTTAATGATCTTTTGCTTTCTACCCATTTGATATTCTTGATGTCATCTCACAATTCTTCTGGTCTTCGGTCTGTAACATTTAATGTATCAAATCTGTTCTTCAGATGATGTGTAAATTAGGGTGGAAACTATTCATGGTCATATTGTTTCTCTCGTGGACTTGTTTTCATTTTCTTCAGGTTCAGTTTGAATTTGCATATGAGCAATTGATGGTCTCTTCCACAATCTGCCCCTGGCCTTGTTTTGACTAATGATATGGAATTTTCCATGGTCTCTTTCT
>NW_006408856.1:869737-875727 GCF_000296735.1 Chrysochloris asiatica
GGATATATATATTTGTTGTTGTTGTTATGTGCTGTGGAGTCTGTTCTGACTCATAGTGACCCTGTACAGGGTTTCTGAGGCTGTAAATCTTTATAGGAGTAGAAAGCCTCATCTTTCTCCCGTGGAACAGCTGGTAGTTTTGAACTGCTGACTTTGTGAAAATCCTGGTATTGTTCTATGGGTTAATGCACTAGACTGCAAAGTTGTTTTGAACAGCAAGGTTGGTAGTTCAAGCTCACTAACTGCTCCTCAGAAACCCTCTACAGGGTCACTATTGGTCAGAATAGAATTACTTAACAACAACAACACACACACACCACTCATCAATCTGTTTGTTGTATTATGGTGGTGTTTGTGCTTCTGTAATCCTGGAAAGTATGCCATTGAGATTTTAAACACCAGTAGAGCCACACATGGGTGGACAGGTTTCAGGTAAGTATCCAGTGTAAGACAGACTTGGAAGAAGGAGAGACAGACTAATACTGAATATCTGATCACTGAAAAACATTATAAGTAGCAGTGGAACACTGACAGATAGCACTAGAACATTCAATATTGGAACTTGATGACGTCAACAGCATATGGTCAGATATAGTGCCAGATGATAAGCTACTCAGGTAGAAAGCACTCAAAATATGACACGGGACGAGCTGCTTCTTCAGCCTTGACTGTGATAACATGATTGGAGTGAAGCTTTTTGTACCTTCATTTGCTGATGGGGCTCAACTCTAAATAGGGAAAGGTAACTTTAAATATCCATTAATAATCAGGACTTGGAATACACAAAGTATGAATTTATGAAATTTGGAAATTTCCAAAAATAAAACGCAATGCATAAAATCTATATTCTAGGCATTAGTGAGGGAAAATGGACTGGAATTGGTCTTTTTGAATCTGACAATCACATGGTTTCCTATGGTGAAATGACAAATAAAAGATGAATGTTTTCATGTTCATCATAAAAAAGAACATCTTAAGATTTTTCTTGAAGTAATATTCTGTCCTTGATAGGCTAAAATCCATATGCCTACAAGGAAGTACAGTTAATACAACTATTATTCAAATTTAGCACCAATAACTAAAGCCAGTGATGATTAAATTTAATAATTCTTACAACCTCTTCAATCTGAAATTGATATTACAAGTAATCAAAATGTACTGATAATTACTGGAAATTGGAATACAAATGTTAGAAGCAAGCATTTTATTGGTGTTAAAAATGATGCTGGAGATCACACAATAGAATTTGAAAAAAACAATGACATTCATTTCAAATACCTTTTTTAAAAAACATAAAAGATGATCTCACTAGATGAAATAAACAGACATTTAATTGACTACATCAGTGGAAAGAGACAGTGGGAAAGCTCCATATCATCTGTGAAAGCAAGGTCAAGGTAGACTGTAGAACAGACCATCAATTGCTCATAATCAAGTTCAGACTGAAGCTAAAACAATTAAAACAATTCCATGAACACTAAAATATGACCTAACATATCCCACCTGAATTTAGAGATCATCTCCAGTACAGATTTGATTCATTAGACACTAATGACCACAACCAGAAAAGTTTTTGGATGACATAAAGAACATCATCCACAAGTCAATCTGTGTTAAAAGTACAGCTAGAATGCTCCCTGTAAGTCAGGTTGGGCAGACTTCATCTCTCATACTTCTGGCATATTAACAGGAGGGACCAGTTCTTGTAGAAGGATATCATGTGACAGTAGCAATGGGCTCAACCGTAGCAATGATTGTGAGACTGGCAAAGGACTGGGAAGTTTTCCATGGTGTTGTACACTATTAGTTGGTACTGAGTCGATGGCACCTAACAACAACAAAGAACATCATATAGGAAGAGCAAAAGGTCATTAAAATAACAAGGATGAAAGAAAAACCAACATGGATGTCAAAAGACATTCAGAAAGTTGCTCTCCAGCATACAGATGCTGGGAAATATATCTTTTGCTATAGAAATTTCTCCAGATGTCCCATATGAAATTTTGTAATATAAAATATCTAATTATTGGACAAATATTCTGTTAACAACATAAATGATCACTATATCTGTATTTCATTAGGTAGAATACACAGGAATCAAATAAACTGCATCTATACAAAGAGCTCTGGTAGTGTAGTGATTACGATTCGGGCTGCCAACCACAAGGTCAGCAGTTTGAAACTACCAGCTGCTCCGCAGGAGAAAGATGAGGCTTTCTGCTCCCGTAAAGACATACAGCCTCAGAAACCCTGTTCAGGGTCGTTATGGGTCGGAACCAACTTGACAGCACTTAACAACAACAACAATACAAAGAGAAGATGAAGAAGCTTAACATCATCAGTTAAAACAAGTAGCCAAATGAATAACTATCATCAGCTGCTGTTATGCAAGTTCAGGTTGAAGCTGGAGAAATTAAAACAAGTCCACAAGAGGCAAAGTATGTTGTTTAAGTTCATTAAATTGATTCTGATTCATTGGACACTGTTTATGGTTTCCAAGGAGTAGATGACTGCTGGATTGAACCACCAGCCTTGCAGTTCAAACTGACCTTACTTATCCTACAGAACAACATCAGGATTCCTCAAGAGCCAAAATATATCCATTCGGTATATTCTACATTAATTTAGAAACCATTTCAAGATTGAACAATAGTGACCTAAGACCAGATAAGCTATGGGATCTAATAAAGTATATGAAACATGAAGTAAACAAGAGCTAGGAAAACAGGAAACAAGGAAAACGGAAGTCAACCAGTATAATGAAATTTTTGCTTCACATGCAGTAACTTAAATGGTTTTGTTATTGCTACATAGGGCCATCAAGTTGGTTCTGACTCATACAAACCCTATTCACAACAGAATGAAATACTGTCTAGTTTGCAAGACTTTTGATTTATTAATTATAAATATCATTTTTAAAAATGTTTTATTGTGAATTATGTGATAGTTTACATGGGAGAACATTAGTTTTACATTCATCCTATTGTATATTGTTTCATTTCTATGCTATGGTTACAATCACCTCCATGCATCATCAACCAACCAAAGTGTATACCCTACAAGCCTGTCCCCCAGTTGTCAGCACACAGCCCCTCTCCCTCTCTGTGTCTAAACTCCCCAGCTGCTTCATCTCTCCACGTCATCATCTCTGCCTCCATCTCAGGCATCACTGCTTCTCTGGGTAGGGTCCCGCTCTCCGCTCTTCTCCACTGATGGTCCCAGGGATCTCCGCTCCTAGACTGCAAAATTAATCACTCCCCTCATTGCTACAAAATGTCTACCTTTACATCTCCAACCCTCACAAGCAGTCCTGATAACAGTTATTCACTATTGTATCACAAGAGACGTATCCGCATTTCCTTTCATCAGCCCTGCCTAGACAGATTGGATACTACTCAGTGGAGATTCTAGCTTCCTCCACACCCTCTGGATCTAGGTTCCCTCTTGAAAGCTTGTAAGCCAGTCACTTCTTGCCTTTATAGTCCCCCCATTTTGGGTAGCCAACACCCGAGTTGCCCATCCTTGTCTACTCTGTATATGGAGGGGGGTGGGAATGATCCTTGCTATAAAGATTTGTTCCCTCTTTTGAGCTACTGCATCCACAGGTGTAGGTCAAGTTCATCAAATATATCAGATTACTCTGTTTTCCCTCTTATTTCTTCTTCTAGCTGAGCTCTGATTATGTAGCCATTGAAACCAGGTCAAGTAAGTATTATTTGCAAGTGTGGGTGTTCTTAATTATAAATACCTTTTACATACAACATGGACCTCACCAGATGTAATAAACAGGAATCCAATTGACTATATCTGTGTGAAGAGATGGCTGAAAAGCTCAACATAATCAGCCAAAACAGAGCCAGAGTAGACTGTGTAACAGATTATCAATTGAGCCTATGTAAGTTCAATCTGAAGCTGAAAAAATTAAAACAATTTCAAAAGAAAAAAATATGACCCTGAATACCTGAATATATCCCATCTTAAATTTGAGATCTTCTCAAGAACAGATTTGATGCAGTATACAATAGTACAATACCATAAGACTTCGGGATGGCATGAAGAATATCAAACAGGAAGACAGAAAAAGGTCCTTAAAAAGACAAGGAAAAAAAAATTAACATGACCAAAATGGAAGTCACGGAGCCTTGCCATTGAGAATAGAGAAGTTAAGGCAAATGGGAGAAATGAGAAAGTAAAGCAGTTGAATAGAAAATTTCAAACAACAGCTTGAGAAGACAAAATCAAATAGTATTATAATGAAATCCGTAGTGAAAAACAAAGATACAGCAACTGACAGACTATAAATTGAAATACTTCAATAAACTGATGCAGCACTGGAGGCACTAACTTGTCAAGGTAAAGGAATTTGGAGGAGGATTACTTAGGCAACCATTGGAAGAGATCCATATTTGTGCCCTTCCAAAATGAGGCGGCCCAAAGGAATGAGGAAATCATTGAACAATATTATAAATATGACTTGAAGACAAAACTTTTTTTAAAGATAATTCAAAAAGGATTGACACAATAAATCAACAGAGCACTGCCAGAATTTCAAGTCAGAACCAGCAGAGGGTGTGGAACTAGGTGTTAGTTGGATATTGGCTAAAGACAGGAAATGTCAGAAAGATGTTTGCTTATGCTTATTGAGTATGCAAAACTGCATGTATAATGAAAATACATGGATAACATTGTGAGGAATGGGTCTTCCAGACCAAGAAATAGTTTTTCATACAGAAAATGGGATACAGAATGGTTTAAAATCAGGAAAGGTGAGTGCCAGAATTGTATTGTTCACTGTAGTTATCAAAATGTATGCTGAGAGAAGTTGGATTATATAAAGAAGAACATGGCATCAGGATTAGAAGAAGACTCATTAACAGCCTGTGATGTGCAGACGATACAACCTTGCTTGCTGAAAATGAAGTGGACAAAAAATCCTTATTGATGAAGGTCAAAGCCTTTGGTATGGATTTCAACTTAATGTAAAGAAATATTAAAAAATCTTCACAAATGGATCAATAAATAACATCATGATAAATGGAGAAAAGATTGAAGCTGTGAGGAACTTCATTTTTCTTGTATCCACTATGAAAACTCATGGAAGCAGCAATTAAGAAATAGCATTGATGTTCATGTGTGACCAGGGTGAAATCACAACTTACACTTACTTGAAGTTTTGTGGATAGAGAAAAGACCTTTCTACAACCACAAATCCCCAGTGAAGACCAGAACAAATCCAAACTTAATCCACTACTCTGCATACTGAATTATTCAACTTTCACAAACTTGACAAATTCAGTGAAAGTTTATGTTTTGACAGCTTGGGATAATTTGCTGGACTTTAAGGTAGTTTGAACTGCCAGAACTGCAGTTCAAACTCACCAGCTGCTCCTCAGAAACACTATACAATGTAACTATGGGTGGGAACTGACTCTAGGGCACTTACCACCACCAACAAGCTCAAGTAATTGAGCCTGCATAAAAGACAAAAACACTGATGGCTCAGCATTCTCCAGATATGTGGGCATTGCATCATCCTGCATAATTGCATGAGAAATGAGAAAAACATTTCTCATACAATTATTCAGGATCGTGACAAGCTATGGACAACATTGCAAAATATGAGTATTCTGGAACACTTAATTTTGCTCATGAGTGAATCTGTACCTATACCAAGAGGCAGTTGTTCAAACAGAACATGGGAACACTGAATGTTTCAAAATTAAGAAAAGTGTGCAACACTTATTCAATCTGTATGCTGAGGAAATCATCCTAGAAGCTGGGTTCTATGAAGAAAAACTTTGCATCAAGATTCGATGAAGACTCATTAACAACCTGCGATATGCAGATGATACAACCTTGCTTGCTGAAAGTGAAGAGGACTTACAACATTTTCTGATGAAGATCAAAGAGATGTAGTATACATTCAGTATGGATTACATCTCAATGTCAAGAAAACAAAAATCCTCACCACTTGACCAGTAAACAACATT
>NW_006408856.1:877097-894362 GCF_000296735.1 Chrysochloris asiatica
ACAATAGGAAGTAATATAAGTATACATACACATATGTACATACATACATGTAGTTAGAAGGAGATCTGGTAGCGTAGTGATTATGATTCGGGCTGCTAACCTCAGGATCAGCAGTTCAAAACTACCATACATCTGGGGGTGTGTGGGTCTTTCTGCTGCTGTAAAGATTTACATACAGCATTGGAAACCATATACAGGGTTGCTATGAATCTGAACCACTCCATGGCACACCTCTATCACCACCATTTAGAAGTTAAAGTATGTAAATTTGCTATTCTGTATTCAGTTGTAGCAGCCATTTAATGGGGAGGCACATGCTCTTGAATTTTACTAAAAGCAAGTAATTTCTAATGAAATGTTGAAAGCTAAAATTTTGTATTTTATTTTTACTTATATTTTATAAAATACAGTCTTATTTAACATATTTATTTTTGTAAATAAATATATTAATCAAAAATTTATAATATGAATATGAAGATTCATTAGTTGCTTTTTATTTTTATAATATATCTCAAGTGATCTTTTCTTGGCCTGTTTTAAACCTGCTGTTGTGATTTGTGTGGTTTATAGAAATAATTAGTTTTTCATTCAATAATTCATACACTTCTTACTTTAGTTGATTTTATTGTATTTTTTTTTCTTGGAAAGTAATTAAAACAAATAGAATTTTAAGAAATATAAAATAATAAAATGTATCTGAAATTTATGTAACTCAATAATACTTTGCATACATTTAGAAATCAAATGTAAATGCTATTGATTTTTTATAGAACTAGAAAATTCAAAGTGAATTAATAGTATATACCATCACATAAAATTATAGAAGCTTGAAAGTTATTTTGTCAACAATAACTTTGAAAAAAACTGCAAAGTAAAGTGAAAGACTGAAAATTTTATTTGTCTCAACCTCAGTTTTACAATGCAGAGATCATGGTGATACTCTTGACCAACTTGGTTTCCTAAACTATGTCAGAATAATCTATTATAATTATTTTGCAAATAAACATAGTTGCTATTGTTGTTTTTTAATTGCTATCCAGTTGATTCTGACTCATACTGACACTCTTTTCAAGGCTTTAAATCTTCTTAGGAACAGAAAGCCTCATCTTTCTCCCATAGTGGGACTTATTGGCTCAATATGCGGACCTTGTGGTGTAAAGTCTAGTGCTTATAATATGGAACCACTATGACCACCAATAAACTCAGTAAGTATACAATATTTTGAAATATATTTTGTCAATAACTATATTTTGTTGATTGTTTGCTGTTGTTGTTGTTAAGTGCCATCAATTCAGTGCATACTTATAGTTGTATAAGATTTTGAAAGAGTGGTTGGTGAATTTGAATCACTGACCTTATGGTTCAAATGGACCTTGCAATCCATTGCTTTATTCCACTGTGTCACACCAGAATGCCTGTGGATTGTTAGAATTGGTTATTTTGACTTCTAGCTTCAAGTAATCTGAGGCTTGTACAACCATGAGTTGCTTCACAAAGAGAGTCAAATAGAAGCAGTTACTTTGGTATCATAGATGGATAAATTAACTTTTTATTTATTTTGGCAAAACAACTTTTAGTGTTGAAATACTATACTTAATATATTTTTGTTATTGTATGAGATTGAGACGAATATGACTCCTGGGGACCCTATATGACAAAGTAGAACTGCCCCCCATGGAGATTCCTGGTGTGGAGCTGTGGACTAATGTGTCAGACCACAAAGTCATTTGAACTGCAAGGTCGGTGCCTCAAGCACACCAGCTGCTCCTTGGAAACCGTAAACAGGGTTGCTATGGGTTGGAATTGACTCGATGGCATTTAACAACAAGAGTAATGCTTATAAAAGCAACTTGCAAGATCTATTCTACAATGGAACTGTTCATGACTTCACTCTTAAAAACTCTCTCTAACAGTGACAAGTTCTCAGATAGGTACAAATTCAGCAAAAAATGCAAAATGACATTGAATTGTGTAATAACTTTTAAATATAAAGAAATTGTTTAAATGTATATTTTCAGTAGAGTAGTATTTTTAGAGGTAATTAGAACTTAGTTTCCTCTGGCAATAATTTCTCTTTAGAAAGTGATTCTCCAAACGGATTTAAACTCATTGAAACATATAGACTTCAGGAATATTATGAATGACATTCTACTCTGTTTCAGTTTGCCTATGTGTCATGTACTTTTTTTTTTGTCCCTGAACCATTAAACATGATGTTGTATCTGGTTAACTATTCCACATCTTAATTTAAACAGTTATTTCAGATTGAGGACGAACAGAAATGCCAAATAAATCTGCGACATCCTATATTCACCTTGGAAATAGAAACAATGCTGGAGATTACATTATAGAATTTTGCAACACCAATGACTTCTTTGCTGCAAATATCTTTTAAAAAAATAACATAAGAGCTTACTATACACATGAACCTCATCAGATGAAATGCACAGAAATCAGATTGACTTTACTTGTGTGAAGATACATAGGAAAAGCTCCATATCATCAGCCAAAGCAAGACTCAAGGCAGACTATTGACCATAATTACTCATATGCAAGTTCCATTTAAAGTTTAAGAAAATTAAAATATATCCATGAAATCTAAAATATAAACTTGAAAATATTACCCTAGAATTTAGAGAAAATCTCAAGAAGAAATTGGATGCACTTGACACCAATGACTGAAAACCAGAGGATGAAATCAAGAATATCAGACAGGAAGAAACCAAAAGGGTATTAAGAAGAAAATAAAGAAATAAAATTCCAGAATGGATGTCACAAAAGATTCTGAAACTTGCTACACAGAGTTAAGAACCCAAAGTGAATTGATGAAATGAGACGATAAAAGGGATGAACAGAAAATATCAAAGGGCAATACAAGAGGACAAAGTCAATTCTTCTTAGTGAAATGTGCAAACACCGGAAGTTAGAAAATTAAAGGGGAAGAACACCTTAGCATTTCTCAAGCAGAAAAAAGTCAAGCCTCGACTTGAAATATTGAAGGATTCTATAGGTAAAATGAAATGTAAAATTACAGTTTCCACTTAAAAATAAACGGTACCACTCCTCTGTCAGTTTGTTTTACTGTGGTGGCTTATCAGTTGCTGTGATTCTGAAAGCTATGCCACCGGTATTTTAAATACCAGCATGGTCACCCATGGTGGACAGGTTTCAGATGAGCATACAGATGAAGAGAGGAAAAGGAGTGACGAACTACTTTCGAATATTTAGTCACTCAAAACCTTATGAACAACAGAGAAACAGTGTCAGATATAGTGCCAGAAAGTGAGCCCCTCAGGCTGGAAGGCACTCAAAATGCGAATGGGGAAGAGCTGCCTCCTCAAAGTAGAGTTGACTGTGATGATGCGAATGGAGTAAAACCCATGGGAGAAAAGCCCGCAGGACATTCATTTGCTGATGAGGCACAACTCAAAATGAAGAGAAATAGCTGTAAACATCCACTGAAAATTAGAAAATGGAATGTACGAAGTATGAATCTGGGAAAATTGGAAGTTGTCAAAAATGAAATGGAATGCATAAACATCAAAATCTTAGGCATTAGTGAGCTGAAATGGACTGGTATTGGCCATTTTAAATCTGACGACCACATGGTTTCCTATGCTGGAAATGACAAATGAAGAGGAATCATGTTGCATTGATTGTCAAAAGAACATATCCAGATCAGTCATGAGGTTCAACACTCTCTGTGACAGGATAATATCCATGCACCTACAGGAAAGACCAGTTAATACCACAATTATTCAAATTTTTGCACTAACCACTAACACCAGTGAAGATGAAATAGAAGAATTCTACAAACGTCAATCTGAAATCGATCAGACATGCAATCAAGATGTATTGATCATTACCGGTGATTGGAATGCAAAGGTTGGAAGCAAAGAGAAAGGATCAGTAGTTGGAAAACATGGCCTTGGTGATAGAAATGATGCTGGAGAATGCATAATAAATTTCTATAAAACCAATGATTTGTTCACTTCTAATAAGGAGCTCTGGTAGCGTAGTGGTTACAAATCGGGCTGCGAACCTTAAGGTCAGCGGTTCGAAACTACCAGCCGCTCCGCGGGAGAAAGATGAGGCTTTCTACTCCTGTAAAGATTTACACCCTTGGAAACCCTGTACAGGGTCACTATGGGTCGGAACCGACTCGACGGCACTTAACAACAACAACAACAACAATACCTCCTTTACACAGTATAAGAGACGACTATACACATGGACCTCACCAGATAGAATACATAGAAATGAAATTGACAACAAATGCAGAAAAAGATGATGG
This sequence comes from Chrysochloris asiatica, assembly GCF_000296735.1. Lineage (NCBI taxonomy): Eukaryota > Metazoa > Chordata > Mammalia > Afrosoricida > Chrysochloridae > Chrysochloris > Chrysochloris asiatica. The sequence goes on from NW_006408856.1 coordinate 881,392, forward strand.
AAAAGCTCCATATCATCAGTGAAAACAAGGCCAGGGGCAGACTGTGGACTAGACCATCAATTACTCTTATGCAAATTCAAATTGAAGCTGAAGAAAATGAAAAAGAAATGTGAAGAGAAACATCTGTAAACATCCATAAATAATTGGAACATGGGATTTAAGAAGAATGAGTCTAGAAAAATTTGAAATTGTAAGCAGTGAAGTGAAATACATAAAGATCGACATTCTAGGCATGAGTAGCAGAAATGGACAATTTTTTGGCATTTTGAATCTGACAGTCACATGGTTTACTACTCTGGGATTGACAAATTGAAGAAGAATGGTATTGCATCATCATCAGAATCAAAACAAAACCAAATCAAAAACATATGAAGATCAGTTTTGCTGTACATCTCTGTTTGTGATAGGATAGTATCCCTAAGCCTACAAAGAAGACCAGTTAATCCCACTGTTATTCAAATACACACACCAATGTTTAAAGCCAATGATGATAAAAATTTTAAGAATTCTAGGAACTTACTCACTCTGAAATTGATCAAACATGCCATCAAAACAAAGTCAAATACTATAATGAAATGTGCAAAGACCTGAAGTTAGAAAAACAAAAGATAAGAAAATGCTCAATATTATTCAAGCTGAGAGAAGGGAAGGAAAATTCAAGCGTCAAATTGCAATATTGAAGGATTCTTTGGGCAAAATATTGAATAATGCAGAAAGCATCAAAAGAAGATGGAAGGAATATGCAATGTACTAAAAAGAAATGGTCAGTGTTCAACCATTTCAACAGGTAGCATATGTTCAAAAGACAATGATCCTGAAGGAAGAAGTCCTTGGTGCATTGAAAAATGTCAAAGAACAAGGCTCTGAGAATTGATGGAATACAAATTGAAATCTTTCATCAAACTGATACAGCACTGGAGACACTCGCTCATCTCTGCCAAGTAGTTGGTAAACAACTACCTGATTAACTGACTGGAAGCGATCCATATTTGGGCCCATTCCAAAGAGAGTTCAGCCAAGAGGTTGCAGAAATAATAGGACAATATCATTGATATCCCATGTAAGTAATGCTCTACTAAAGGTAATCCAAAATTGGCTGCAACCATACCTTGACAGAGAACGTCCATAATTTAAAGTCAAATTCTGAAGAGGACAGGAATGAGAGATATCATTGCTGAAATCAGATGCATCTTGGCTGAAAGCATAGAATACCAAAAAGTTGTTTACCTGTGATTTATTGACTTCACAAAGACTTTCAATTGTGTGGATCATAACAACCTATGCATAATATTGTGCACAAGGAGTATTCCAAGACACTTAATTATGCTTATGAGCAACCAGTCTTAGACCAAGAGGTAGTTGTCTGAACAAAACAAGAGAACACTGAAGGGTATAAAATTAGGAATGATATGCACCAGAGTTGTATTCTTATCCCATACTTTTTTAACCTGTATGATGAACAAATAATCAGAGAAGCTTGATTATATGAAGAAAAACATAGGGTAGGAGAAAGACTAATTAACAACCTGCAATATGCAGATGGTAACAACCTTGCTTGCTGAAAGTGAAGAAGACTTAAAGTACTGATGAAAATCAAATACTACAGTATAGGTTGAACCTCAATGTAAAGAAAACAAAATCCCTCGTCACTGGACTAATAAACAACATTCATATCAAAGGAAAAAGGATTGAAGTGGTCAAAGACTTAGTTTTGCTCAGATCAACCATGGAAGTAGCAGTCAAAAATCAAACGACATGGTGCATTAAGCAAATCTGCTGCACATGACCTCTTTAAATTGTTTAAGAGCAAATATGTCAGTTTGAGGACTAAGGTGCGCCTCACTCAAGCCATGATATTTTCAATAACTTCATATGCATGTGAAATTTGGACAAAGAACAAGGAAGACTGTAGAAGAATTGATGCATTTGATCATGATATTAGAGAATAATATTAAAAGTACCATGGACTGCCAAAAGAACAAACCAGTCTGTTTTGGAAGAAGTACAGCCAGAATGTTCTTAGAAACTAGGATGGCCAGAGTTTGTCTTTCATGCTTTGGACATATTGTAAGGAGGGACCTGTTCTTGGAGAAGTATATATCATGTTGACTAAATTGGAGGCTTAGAGAAAAAGAAGAAGATGCCCAACAGGATAGTTTGGCACAGTGGCAGCAGCAATGGTCTCAAACCTAGCAACAATTTCAAGGTTGGCACAGGATTGGTGTGTTTTGTTCTACTGTGTATAGGATCTCAATGAGTCAGTAACTACTTATTGAAATTTAACAATAATAAATAATAACTGACAAAATACTGAACAATGCAAATGCATCAAAAGAATAAGAAAGGAATACAGAGAGACACTGTAGGAAAAAGAAATGCTCAATGTTCGACCATTTTAAGAGGTACTATATGATCATGAGACAATGGAACTGAACAAAGAAGTCCAAAATGCATTGGCAAAGAGCAAGGCTCTGAAAATTGAGTGAATACAAACGGAAAACTTTCAACAAATTGACGCATCACTAGAGGCACTCACTCACCTATGCCAAGAAATTAGAAAGCCCTGGTAAACTGATTAGAAGACATCCATATTTGTACAATTCCAAAGAGAAGTGACCCAAGGTAATGTGGATATCATTGGATAATATCATTAATATTTCAAGCTAGAAAAAATTTTTTAAAGATAATTCAAAAGCAGTGGCAACAGCACATTGACAGGGAATTGCCAGAGGTTTAAGCATGTTTCAAACTACGAAGTGTAATAAGAGATTCAATTGCTGGCTTCAGACAAATCAGAGCTAAAAGGAGAGAATATCCAACACTCTTTTCCTGTATTTTATCAACTACATGAAGACTTTCCATTGTATGATCATGACAATCTCTTTTCGACATTATAGAGAATGAATATTCTGGAACACTTAAATAAGGAATCTATATGTATATATAAAGAACTCTGGTAACGTAGTGGTTACGAATCGGGCTGCGAACCTTAAGGCCAGCAGTTCAAAACTACCAGCCGTTCTGCGGGAGAAAGATGAGACTTTCTGTTCCCATAAAGATTTACAGCTTCGGAAACCCTGCACAGGGTTGCTATGTGTCGGAACCAACTCGAAGGCACTTAACAACAACAACAACAACAACAACATATGTATATATAGGCAAAGAGGCAGTCATTCAAATAGAACAAGAGGACACTGGATTGTTTAAAATTAGGGAATAATGTGTGCCACAGTTGCATTCTTTCAACATAGTTATTCAATTTGTGTGCTGCACAAATAATTTGAGAAGCTGCATTATATGAAGAAGAACATGGCATCAAGATTGGAGGAAGATTAATTAAAAGCCTGTGTTATGGAGATGATGCAATCTTGCATGTTGAAACTGAAAAATCATTTAAATACTTACTGAGGAAGATTGCAGGTAGGGGTTACACCTCAATATAAAGAAAATAAAAATATCTACCAAAGAAGCAAAAAATAGCAAAGATAAATATAGAAAAGATTAAATTGTCAAAGACTTTGTTTTACTCAGATCAATCATCAACACTCATGGAAGTAGCAGTCAAGAAATCAAATGATGCATGACATTAGGCAAAAATGCCACACATGTCCTCTTTTAATTGTTCAAGAGTAAAGATATCAGTTTGAGAACTACAGTGTGCCTGACCCAAAGCATAGTATTTTCAGTAGCCTCTTGTTTATGTGACAGTTGGACAATGAATTAAGAAAACTGTGGAAGAAGTGATGAAATTGAGATGCGATGTTGGAAGAGAAGATAAACAAACAATTCTGTGTTTGAAGACGTACATTTGAATGATCCTTAGTAGCCAGAATGGCCAGAATTCATCTCTATTCTATCTAGACATATTACCATGAGAAGGACATCATGCTTGCTAAAGTGGAAGGTAAGTGAATAAGAGTAAGACTCACAATAAGATTTTTTTTTCTAAGTGGCAGCAGCAGTGGGCTCAATCTTAGCAACAATTCTGAAATTGGAGCGGGACTTGACAGTGTTTCATTCTGTTTTGCATAAGGTTGCTGTGGATTTTCTGAGTCAATGTCACCTAACAACAACAATGGCGTATGCTTGTGAAAGTGGGACAGAGAATAAGGAAGACCATGAAAGAATTGATGCATTTGAATTATGGTGTTGCAGAAGAATATTAAACGTAGTATGGACTTGCCAGAAGAAACCTATCTTTGTTGCAAAAAATACAGCCTGAATTTTCCTTAAAATTACTGATTATGAGACTTCATCTCTCATACTTCTGACATGTTAAAAGGAGTGAACAGTCCTTGGAGAAGGACACCATGCTTCATAAATTGCAGTGTCAACAAAAATAGGAGGACCCCCAAAAGGATTGTTTGGCATAGTGGCAGCAGTCATGGACTCAAGCATAACAGTTGTGAGGATGGCTCAGGATAGTGCAGTGTTTCATTCTGTTGTGCATAGGCTCACTATAAGTCTGAACACTTGACATTACCTAACAACAATAACAACAACAAGAATAAGTAAAAAAAAAAAAAAATATGGACAGTATATCTAATGGAATGAACAAAAAACTCTAATCAGAATTTTAATACATGATGAAATTGCTATTTAAATTTCTTGTGTTTTATTCCCAAGTCTACAATTTTCTTTATGCCCATATACCAAATCAATTGTATGGTTCCATTTGGGAAAAAACATGAAGTGAAAAGCATGATAATGGGATATAAGAGCAAAGATGGTTTTATAAGTCTCCATAAAGGAAAATACAAAAAGAGGTTACTACTGTTTAGACTCTGAGTCATTTTTTTTTTTCCTATTACCAATGACAACAAAACATGCAAATGTTTGTTTAACAACTACTTGTTCAATAACATGTATGACAATTGTTGACTGGAGAAAATTGTGTAAGGAGTCATGGTGGCATAGAAGGTTTAATTTTGAACTGCGAACCAAAAGGCAAAAGGTTGTATGGAGCTCAGTTGCTGTGTGAAGGAAATCAGGAATTCATAAAGATCTATAGCTTGGAAAATTTATAGAGCAGTTCTACTCTGTTCTGTCCTTTATGGCCAGCATGAGTCAGAATTGATTAACCAGCGATGATTTTGGTTTTGTTAAGGTGAAGAATATTGTGGTAGTTTCTTGTATGATATCCACAAATTAATATCAAAAATATTATTACAGATGTGTTATTAAAATTCAAGGAGGCAAAAAAAATAACTACAAAGAGAGGATAAGGGAGGGAAAAGAGAAAAAAGCACGGAAGAATTCTGTAGGTATTCTCTGCAGCATATTCCATTTGTATTAGAATCTTTCTCCTTTCAGTACATCACAATCACAAAATTTTATTCCAAATAGCTGCTGTTCCTTGATAAATTTCTAAGTGACTGGAGGACTGGGTATTTTCAAAATGACAGAACAAAAAGTAATTTCAGTTTATCAAAAATACATTACAATTTAAAATCCTACTGGAAGTGACACAAGTTTATGGTTTGTCATCTGAATCAGATTATAAAATACATAGAGTCAGAATTATTTTAACTATATAACTAACTGAACTGTTTAGATATGGATCAAGAACCTCTAAAGAATAGAGTATACTGGCAAATATCAAAATTATAAAAATAGAGTAAATGGATGAAATAAAGGCAGTGAGCAAAAAGGTTTAATCAAATTTTGGTTTGATTTGGCTTGCCTTAAATGCCAAAAGGGGCACCAGCCAAAGACATTTTATTAACAAGGCCCAGAGATCAAATTAAATCTGCCAACTAAATTTTTTTTTAAAAAAGATTAAAAAATAAGAGTTAATACCATGTAAGTTATTTCAAAATCATAGACTATGCAAGAAAACACAAAAACTTGCCTTGCCTACTGTTTTCCAAGAAGAAATGTAGTTATCGTTGTTGTTAATTTGAGTTAGTTCAAACTCATAGCGATCCCATGTGGGGCTTCCAAGAACTGACTGATTAGTTTGAACCACTGACCTTGCAGTGCAAACTGACCTTGATATCCAGTGCCTACCACATAATGTCATGTTGTTTTGTTGTTAGGTGCCATCGAGTCAGTACCAACCCATACCAACCTTATGCACAGCAGAAGGAAAAACTGGGCCAACCTTACTACTGTTTCCATGGTTGAGTTCATAGAAAATCATAGGACAATCTCTTTGATATCTAAAGCGAGTAAAGTTTTGCTAAAGGTAATACAGAAGCAGCTACAATCAGACATTGACAGAGAACTTCCAGAGGTTCAAGCTGGATTCAGCAGGGGCTGTGGAATGAGAGATATCATTGCTGATGTCCGATGGACCTTGGCTGAAAACAGAGACTATCAGAAAGATGTCTACCTATGTTTTATTGACTACACAAAGGCTTTCGATTATGTGGATCATGACAAGCTATGGACAACATTGCGAAGTAAGAGTATTAATGAGGAATCTGTACCTGGACCAAGAAGCAGTTGTTCAAAAGAGCATGGGGACACTAAATGTTTTAGAATTAAGAAAGGTGTGCAACAAGGTTGTATTCTTTCACCATACTTATTCAACCTGTATGCGGAGCAAATAATACAAGAAACTGGGTTCTATGAAGAAAAACATGGCATCGGGATTGGAGGAAGACTCATTAACAACCTATGATATGCAGATGATACAACCTTGTTTTCTGAAGGTGAAGAGGACTTAAAACATTTACTGATGAAGATCAAAGAGCACAGCTTTCAATATGGATTACATCTCAATGTCAAGAAAACAAAAATCCTCATCACTGGACCAATAAACAACATTTTTATCAATGGAGAAAAGATTGAAGTTGTCAAGGACTTCATTCTTCTTGGATCAACTATCAACACTCATGGAAGCAGCAGTCAAGAGATCAGGTGACGTCTGATTGCATTAGGCAAGTCTGCTGTACAGTAACTTTTTAAAGTGTTGAAGAGCAAAGATGTCAGCCTAAGGAGGTGCGCCTGACCCAAGCCAATAACCTCATATGGATGCGAAAGCTGAACAGTGAATAAGAAAGACCGTATAAGAATTGATGCCTTCGAATTATGGTGTTGGAGGAGAATATTGAAAGTGCAATAGTTCTGTTTTGGAAGAAGCGTAGCCAGAGTGCTCTTAGAGGCCAAGATGGCCAAACTTTGTCTCATACTTTGGACATATTGTCAGGAGGGAACAGACGGTAGAGAAGGATATCATGCGTGGGAGGATGGAGGGTCAGAGAAAAAGAGGGAGACCCTCAACGAGATGGATTTGCCAGGTGGCAGCATCGATGGACTCAAGTGTGGCAACAGTAGTGAACTTGGCCCAGGATCAGATATTGTTTCATTCTGCTGTGCATGGGGTCACTATGAGTCGGTTCTGACTCAATGGCACCTGACAACAACAACAACAACAACAACAATCAATTTCTTAAAGGTTAAACTTGATCAACCATGAAATCAATTTATAATTAATGGTGAATTTAACTACAAAAATTAAAAAGAAAGAGAAGGAATAAATCATTGGAAAATATGTCTTGGTTATAGAAATACTTATGTAGATTGCATGATAGAATTTTATATGACCAATTAATTGTTCATTCATCATAAGCACAAATCATAACATCACAAACACAAGTCTACATAAATGTTGGCATCATACATGGATCTCTACAGATGAAAAACATACAAATCAAATTAGCTATATCAGCAGAGACAGTAGAGAAGCTCAGTATAATTAGCCAAAACAAGGCCAGTGGCAGACTGTCAAACAGACCATCAATGACTCATATGCCAGTTCAGATGAAGTGGAAAAAAATTGAAACTAGCCCACAAAAGTGAACATATGACATTGAGTATATCCTACCTGAATTTGGAGACACATTAAAGACTAATAACAGAAAACCTGGTATGATGTGAGACGGCATCAGGAATATAATATATAACGAAAGCAAAGAGAGATTAAAAAGATAGGAAAGAAAGGAAGCATCAAAATGGATATCAGGAAGAAACTTGAGTTGGAGTGTTGAGCAGCTAAAATGACTAGAAAGAATGATGAAGTAAAAGAGCTGAACAGAAAATTTTAAGGGACTTCTCAAGAATATGAAGTCAAGTATTATAATATGCAAAGACCTGGAGTTAAAACTCAAGCCTTCCCTAGCAACATGACAGTTTCTGTGAGAATAATATTGAATGGTACACGAAGGAAAGAAGATGGAGAAAATACATAGTCAATATACAAAAAAAAAAGAAAAAAGAAAGAAAGAAAAGAATTGGTTAAGGTTCAATTATTCAAGAAGGAAAATATGATCAAGAACCTATGGTACTGAAGGAAGAAGTTCAAGCTACACCAAAAGCAATGGTAGAAAGCAATTTGCAATATAACAAGTAAAACATTACAACAAACTGATTCAGTGCTAGAGGGATTGATTGCTCTATGCCAAGAAATTTGAAAGACAGCTACTTAAACAACTGATTGGAAGAGATTGACAGTCTTGCCCATTCAAAAATAGATGACCAAAGAGAATGTGAAACACCTCAACAATATCATTAATATCAAATGCAAATATTTTTTCTAAAAATAATGCAAAAAGAGTTGCAGCAGTCATCAAAAGGAAGTTCTCTGAAAATCAAGCTGGATTCAGAAGAGGACATCGAACTAGGGATTTTCTTACTGATGTCAAATGGATCATAGCTTAAGGTAGAGAATACCAGAAAGAAGTTTACTTGTGTTTCCTGATAATGAAAAGCATTCAGCTGTCATAACAGACTAAGACAGATCATAGCAAACTATGAATAACATTGTGAAGAATTCCAGAATACTTCATCATGCTCATGAGAAACTAAGAGATAGTCATTTCAAAAGAACAGAGACACTGAATGATTTAAAACCAACAAAGGTGTGCATCAGCGTTCTATCCTTTGATCATACTATTAAATTTGTACGCTGAGCAAATTATCCAAAAAGCTCAATTACATGAAGTAAAATGTGGCAACATAATTGGAGGAAGACTCATTAACAACAACAACCTTATTTGCTGAAAACAAAGAGGACTTGAAGCACTTCCTGATGAAGATCAAAGACATTCTTTGCAATTTTATACATAATTTGTCTTGATCCCTACAGTCAAAATCATTTGCATGGTTAATAAAACACAGCTGTTCCGTGGGAGAAAGATGCGGCTTTCTGCTCCCGTAAAGATTTACAGCCTCGGAAACCCTATACAGGGTCTCTGTGAGTCGGAACCGACTCCATGGCACATAAAACAACAAACATCTTTCTGGTATTATCTGCTTTCAATCAAAATCAATCTGATATCAGCAATGATACACTTCATTGCATATCTTAGTCTGAATCCAGCTTCAACATTTGGTTGTTAAGTGCCATGGAGTTGATACTGACCCATAATGATCGATCATGTACAGGGTTTCTGAGGAACGGCTGGTGAGCTTGAACTTTGCAGTCTGGCACGATAAACCACAGTGTCACACCAGGCAGTTTCCTGTAAATGTACTGTTGCAGTCACTTTTAAATGATCTTTAGCAGAATTTTGCTTACATAAGTTATTAATGATATTATCTGATGATTTTTGCATTCCATTGGGTCACCCCTGTTTGAAATGTGCACAAATATGGATCTTTTCCAATCAGTGGCAATCAGGTAGCTGTTTTGCAAATTTCTTGGCAAAGATGAGTTAGAACCTCCAGTGCTACATCAGTTTGTTGAAATATTTCCATCTGTATTACATCAAATCCCAGAGCCTTTTTCTTTGCCAGTGCCTTGAATGTGCCTTGGAAATCTTCCTTTAGTACCATTAACTCTTGATCATATGCTATTTCTTGATATAATGGTACATCAGCTACTTATTTTCTGTACAGTGATTCAATGTATTATTTTCATCTTCTTGTGATGCTTTCTGAAGCATTTAACATTTGCCCACAGAATCTTTCAGTACTGCAAATGGAGGTTGAATTCTTTTCCTCAGTTCTTTCAGCTTGAGAAATACTGACTGTGTTTTTCCTTTTTGGTTTTCTAACTCCAGATATTTGCACATTTCAATGTAATATTAGACTTTGTCTTCTCAAGCTGCCCTTTGAAATTTTCTGTTCATTTATTTTAACTCCACATTTCTTCCATTTCCTTTAACATCTCTATGCTGGAGAACAAGTTTCAGAGTCCCTTCTGTCATCCATTCTGTTTTTTTCTTTCTTTCTTATCTTCTTAATGTCCTTTTGCATTCTTCCTATATGATGTCCCTGATGTCATCCCACAAATCTACTGGGTTTTGAACATTATTGTCTAATGTGTTAAATTTGTTATTGAAATGATCTCTAAATTCATGTGGAATATGTTCAGGGTTACATTTTGGCTCTCATGAATTTGTTTCAATTTAATTCAGTTTCAGCCTAAACTTGCATAAGAGTAATTGATGATCTGTTTATTAGTTTTTTCCTTGGCCTTGTTTTGACTGACAATAGTAGTTTTCCATCAAAATGACTACATCAAGTTGATGTAGTCAATTTGTTTTCTGACTCTTTTATCTGGTGAAATCCGTATATATTGTTTTCTTTTATGTTTCATTAAACAGGTATTTTGAATAAATAAGACATTTTTCTTGCAAAATTCCATCATCCTTTCTATCACTAAGACTATCATTTCCTCTTTGTTTATGACCTTTGCAGTTTAATCACTGGTAAGTTTAAATACATCATGCTTGCGTGTTTGATCAATTTCAGACTGAGGAAGTAGATTAATTCTTCACTTTCATCATCACTGACTTTAGTGGTTGATGTGTAAATTTGAATAATAATAGTATTAACTGGTTTTCCTTATAGATGTATAGCTAATATCCTACAACACATATCATTATATTTCAAGATAGATCTTGAAGTATTATTTTTGATAACTATTGTGCAAGAAACATAAGGTTTGATCAATCTGACTTTATTGATATGTATCCACCTAGCCCAGATTCTGCATTCAATATTTAAGTTTTAGATGTTAAGAAATGATCCATTAGCTTATTTGGTTGGTTCACTGAAACATGGATTGCACAGTGGCCTACATTACATAAAATTGAAGTACCATTCCTGCATTTGTATGCTGTAGAGGGAGGACCAAAGGTTTGGGGAAAGTGACATGTTACAGTTAATCTATAAGGACAGATCCATAAAGTCACACACATAGATCCCAAAGAATATACTTTTTACCACAACAGTGAGTAAAACTTGGTGAAGGGAGCCCCAGCCTCCTTGAAGACTATTGTGATTGCTATTTTATGCAATCCAGATTTGACAGTAAGAATGTCTCTAACTGAATTACACATAACAACAATGGGACTGATTTCCTGAATTCCAGAATGTGTAACCAGAACAGACATACTCAGAAACTGGCAGAACACAAACATTGGGTCTCTGAAATGTGGAATAATGGCTATTATAGTTGAAAAAAAAAAACAAACAAAACAAGTGGGAGGCATTAAAACAACCTCTGCCTAGCAAAATAGTAAAGCAAAAGAAATATCACATTCCTGGAGGAATAGCAGAGATTAGTGCTACAATCAAGGTCTGAAGGATGCAGGGGTGGTGATTCCCACCACATCTCCACACAACTCTTCTATTTTGCCTGTGTGAAAAAACAGATGGATCTTGGAGAGCGACAGTGGATTTATCATAAGTTTAACCACGTGGTGATTCCAATTGCCCCTACTGTTCCAGATGTTGTTTCATTGCTAGAGCAAATTAATACATTTCTTGATACCTGTGATGCAGCTAATGATCTAGCTGATGCATTTTTCTCAATTCCAGTTGTGGAATGCCAGATCACCAAAAGCAGCTTGCCTTCTGCTAGAATGGCAAAAAATACCTCTATAGTGTCCTACCTATAAATCTCAGAAGGAACTACAACTCTCCATCACTATGTTATAATTTAGTCTGCAGGGATCTTGATCAATCTCCCTATTGCAAGATATCACACTGGCCCGTTACATGACAATGTGCTAATTGAAAATGATAAGAATATCTGCAAGCTATATGGAAATTAAAATGACAAAGATCAGGAATCTTTCATTACAGTGAAATTTCTAGGGTTTCAGTGGTGCAAGGCATACTAAAATATTCCTAATAAAGTATACATTATTCCACAGCTATAACAGAGGTACAAAACCTTGTGGGCCTCTCTAAATTTTGGAAGAAACATATTTGGGTGTGTTACTTTGTCCTATCTAACAAGTGAGTCAAATGTTGCTAATGTTGAGTGGGTCCCAAAACAAGAGACAATTCTGCAACTGCCGCTTGGACCAGATGGTCCAACTGTTCCAAAGGAGCTTGAAATGCAAGCAGCAGATAAACATACAATTTTGAGACTTTGGCAGGCCCCTTTTTGTGGATCACAGAGCAAAATCTAAAAATTTTGTAGAAAAGTAACCATTCAATTGAAAGCACATTTCCTTGGGGGTCTGGCATGCTTCCAATATATTAGACCCTCAGTCAGAGTTCTTTTGCTCTTTACTGGGCATGGCTCTTGCATCTGACTTTTCCTCCAATCTCGATTCTTTATCCTTGAGTCACTGACTTGCTCTATTGTCTGCCTGGCTGCCTACTGAACAAGCATGCCTACCTGTCTGCTAGACCTGACTACTTGCTGTCTGACCTGCTGTTTTTGGTTCATCTGATATAAACTTCTCTTTATATTACATAGATAAGTTTCACTATTTTGCTTCTCTAGGGAATCCAGCCAAAGATCGATGTTCAATTGTGCTTTATTGACTATGCAATAGTCAATCAAATCTGTGGATCATAAAAAAAAAAAAAAATGATAAATACTATTACAAGGAATGGGTATTCCTAAATACTTAACTGTGCTCATGAGGAACTGATACATACATGAAGAGCAGTCATTCAAATGCAACTTGTTTATACTTAATGGTTTGAAATTATCAAAGGTATACTCAAGGGTTAAGGAGCTCTGGTAGCGTAGTGGTTACGAATCAGGCTGCGAACCGCAA
>NW_006408856.1:894562-896815 GCF_000296735.1 Chrysochloris asiatica
TGAAGAAAAACATGGCATCAGGAGTAGAGGAAGACTCATCAACAATCTGTGGTATGCAGATGACACAACCTTACATTTTGAGAGCATGCTGTTTTTGTTAAGTGTTATCCAAACAGTTCCAACCTATAGTGATCCTGTGTAGGGTTTCCAAGAAATGATGGGTGATTTGAACCACCGACATTGTTATTCAAATTAACCTTGTGGTTAAGTGATTACCCTAAGGCATCACACCAGAAGACCTGACATTCTTAGTGATGAAGATCAAAGAGTCTACTCTTCAGTATAGATTTTACCTCAATGTAAAAACAATGAAAATCCTCAGTAGTGGACTAATAAATGACATCATGATAAATGAAGAAAATATTTGAAGTTTTCAAATACCTAATTTTGGTGTGGCGCTGTGTATTAATGTGCCAGACTGCAAATCCGTTTGAACTGCAAGGTCAGCAGTTCAAGCTCACCAGCTGCTCCCTACAGGGTCACTATGGGTCAGAACTGACTAGACAGCACTTAACAACAGCAATTTTACTTAGATCCACAACTAATACTTATGGAAGCAGTAGTCAAGAAACAAAGGTCTTAATGATTTAGACAAATCTGTTGCAAAATCTCTCTTTAAAGTTTTAAAGAACAAAGTTGTCGCTTAGGGAACTAAAGTATGCCTAATACAAGCCATTGTAATTTCAGTTAACTCATATGCATATTAAACTTGGACAATGAATAAGGAAGACTGACTGTAGAAGAACTTATGCATTTAAATTATGATGTTGACAAAAAATATTAAAAGTACCATGGTATATCAGAAAAAACATTCAAATCTGCCTCAGAATAAATACAGCCAGAATGTTCCTTAGAAGAGAGGATGACAAGTCTTTAGACATAGTGTCAGAAGGGACTGGTCCCTGCAGAAATCATGCTTGGTAAAGTGGAGGGTCAACAAAAAAGAGGAAGGTGTCCAATGAAATGGATTGAAACAGTGACAGCACCAATGGACTCAAATTTCACAGAAACTGTGAGGACTGGTCAGTACTGGGTAGTATGTCATTCTGTTTGGATAGGATTACTATGAGTTCAAACCAATTGCATGATTCCTAACTATATAACAATAAGTAGAAGAATTACCATATCTATCTTAGAAGTACAGCTAAACTAATCCTTAAAAATGAAGATGGTGATATATAGTCTTACTTACTCTGAACATATTTTGGCTCTCGTGGAATAGCTTTCATTTTCTTCAGCCTCAGTTTGAATTTGCATATCAGTAATTGATGGTCTGTTCCACAGTCTGCCCCCGGAGTTGTTTTCACTGATGATTTAGAGTTTTTCCATCTTCTCTTTCCACAGATGTAGTCAATTTGTTTTCTGTGAGTTCCATCTGGCGAGGTCCATTTGTATAGTCGTCTCTTATGCTGTCTAAAGAAGGTATTTGAAATAAACAAATCATTTGTCTTGCAGAAATCTATCATTCGTTCTCCAACATCATTTCTATCACCAAGTCCAAATTTTCCAACCACTGGTCCTTCCTCTTTGCTCCCAAGCTTTGCATTCCAATCACCAGTAATGAGCAATACATCTTGATTACATGTTTGATCGATTTCAGATTGAAGAAGTTGAAAGTGGCATTAACTGGGCTTCCCTGTAGGTGCATGGATATTATCCTATCACTTTACAGCATTGTACCTCATGACTGATCTGGATATGTTCCTTTTCAATTTTTCGTTCCCTGCATAGTAAACCATGTGGTTGTCAGATTAAAATTGGCCAATACCAGTCTATTTCAGCTCACTAATGCCTAAGATATGGATGTTGATGCATTCCATTTCATTTTTGAAAACTTCCAATTTTCCCAGATTCATACTTCATACATTCCATGTTCCGATTTTCAATGGATATTTACAGCTGTTTCTCTTCATTTTGAGTTGTGGCCCATCAGCAAATGAAGGTTCTGTGCACTTTTCTTTCCAGAGCTTAACTCTATTCAAGTCATCATGGTCAACTCTACTTTGAGGAGACATTTTTTCTTTTTTCCCAGTCGTATTCTGAGTGCCTTCCCACCTTCTGATCCTGTATCCGACAATGTTTCTCTGCTATTCACAGAGTTTTCAGTGACTAGCGATTCGGAAGTAGTTTGTCACTCTTTCTTCCTATTCAAACTGAGGCTGAAGAAAATGAAAACAAGTCCACGAGAGCCAAAATATGACCTTGAATTTATCCCACCTGATTTTAGAGACCATCTGAAGAACAGATTTGATA
>NW_006408856.1:899858-901372 GCF_000296735.1 Chrysochloris asiatica
GAGGAAGACCCCTAACGAGATGGATCAGCCAGGTTGCATCATTGATGATGTCAAGTGTGGCAGCGGTAGTGAGGTTGGTCCAGGATTGGACATTGTTTTGTTCTGCTGTGCATGGGGTCACTATGAGTCGATTCTGACTCGATGGCACCTGACAACAACAACAACAACTCTGAATATACTATCAGGAGGCACCAGTCCTTTGAGAAGGACATCATCATGTGTGACAATGTAGAGGGTCAGTGACAAAGACGAAGGTACTAACTGAGTTGGACTGTCACGGCTGTTCCAACAACAGACTAACATAGCAAGATTGTGACCTTGGTGAAGGACTGTGCAATGTTTTATTTTGCCATACTGTGTAATTCAAAACCAACTCAGCAGCACCTAACAATTAATAAGATCATCCATATAACTTAATCAAAACAATAGCATTTTCCCTATAATGTCTCAAATTTTTCAGTACACATTTTACTTTTGCTTTCCAAAAGTAAGTGTAACCCTTAAACAGTGCATTTCATGCTCAACAATGAATATTTAATGATGTGTAATAAAATTTTAGATAGGATAACAAGAAATTGTACATGTACTGTACATACCTGTAAAACAAATTCTAAAATCTAGCTTAAGAGAAAGGCAAGCACTCACTGTTAATATTGACAAGAAAGGGTGTGTTAATATTGATAGATAATTTTCCAATGAATGACAACTTTTCTAAATATTTGTTATTGTTGTTGATAATTGCTGTCGAGTTGGTTCCAACTCATAGAGACCCTATATGAGTTCCCAAGGCCTTTTTCTTTAAAACTCTGTGGGAATAGAAAGCCTCATCTTTCTCTCACTGAGCAGTTGATGGGTTCGAACCTGAGGTCTTGTGGTTTGCAGTCCTGTTGTTATTGTGTGTTTTTCTAACTGTAATGTAAACAAAGTAAAGTTTATTCTATCTGTCTTGTGGCCTCCTATATACATGAATATTTTCTGATAAGTTACAAAAATTGTTGTTGTTGTTAGTTGCCCTGGAGGCAGCTCTTAACTCAAAGTGACCAGATACAATCAAAACAAAACAAAACACAATCCACTCCTGCATTACACCTGTTATTTTGTTGACCCCATTGTTGTAGCCACAATGTCAATCCAACTTGTCGATAAATTACTCTTTTTTGTTGATCCTCTGTATTACCAAACATAATGTGCTTCTTCAGGGACTGGGCTCTTTTGATAACATGTCAAAAGTATATAACATAAAGTCTCTTATCACCTTCCCTTCTGGTTGTGCTTCTTCCAAGACAGATACGTTTATTATTCTGAAAGTCAATGTAATTTCAATAATCTTTCTAATACTTTAATTCAAATACATGAAGTTTTCTCTGGTTGTACTTATTCATTGTGAGTTTTCTGACTCATTGTGAGCTTTCAGACTCATGCATATGAAGTGATTGAAAACACCAAGATTTAGGTCAGGCATACCTTAGTTCTTAAAGAAATATCTTCTCCTTTTAACTTTTTTTTTTTTTTTT
>NW_006408856.1:902524-906399 GCF_000296735.1 Chrysochloris asiatica
TTGTGTGCCTTGGAGTCGGTTCCGACTCATAGCGACCCTGTACAGGGTTTCCGAGGCTGTAAATCTTTATGGGAGCAGAAAGCCTCATCTGTCTCCCGCGGAACAGCTGGTAGTTTCGAACTGCTGACCTTGCGGCTCGCAGTCCGATTCGTAACCACTACGCTACCAGAGCTCCTTTATAGGAACATCTTAATTCAAATGTGTACATTGATTTTGGTCTCCCCTATTCCCTGTATAGAGTCCTGGTGTAGTGCTGTGGGTTAATGCGCTGGAATTCAGTTTGTTTGAACTGTAAAGTCAACGGTTGAAGCTCAGCAGACACTCCTCAGAAACCCTATACAGGGTTGCTATGGGTCAGAGCTGACTCAATAACACTTAACAACAACATAATTCCTTGTACAGATTTTACAGGAATATAAATTGATAGAAAATACTATATCTTGGGTCAGGCACACCTTTAGTTTACAAAAGTATGAGTATTCCTAAACACTTAATTGACAGATGTTCAAACAGCACTGAATGGTTTAAAATTAAGAAAAGTGTGAGACAGAGTTGTGTCCTGTCACCATAATTATTCAACCTTTATGCCGAGCAAATAATCTGAGAAGCTGGATTATGTGAAGAAAAATGTGGTATCAGGATGAGAGGAAGACTCATTAACAGTCTGCAATATGCAGATGATACAACCTTGCTTGCTGAAAGTGAAGAGGACTTAAAATACTTACTGATGAAGATCAAAAACCGTAGCCTTTGGTATGGAGTGCATCTCAATGTAAAGAAAACAAAAATCATCACCACTTGACCAATAAACAACATTCTTATCAATGGAGCAAAGATAGAAGTTGTTAAGGATTTCATTCTTTTAGGATCAACTATCAACACTCATGCCAGGAGCAGTCAAGAGTGACTCCTTTCAACCTGGATTGAGACCTGGTTGGCCAGCAGTATAGAGAAACTGGGGACTCCTGAGCCCATGGGCAGGGAAATAGCCACAGAGGGACTAGAGCAGAGAGTGAAGCATCCAGTTGTTATGAAGTGAGGTGAGATGCATAAGATTCCCATACTTGCAGATAGTACCCATTTGACTTAGCTTCAATGGCCTTATGATCAGAACTCAACCACAGGAAGAAAGAAGAGGTAAAAAAGTATAATTTGCTACACTTTGATGAAGTTGATGTATATTTATGGATGTAGTAGCTTAAAAGAGGGAACAAATCTTTACAGCAAGGATCATTCCCACCCCCTCTATATACAGGGTTGACAGAGATGGGCAACTTAGACATTGGCTATCCAAAATATGGGCTATAAAAGCACAAAGTGACTGGCTTACAAGTTTTCAAGAGGGAGCTTAGTTTCAGAGGAGGTGGGGCAGGTAGAATCTCCACTTAATGGTTTCCAACCTGTCTAGATGGGGCTGGTGTAGGGAGATGGGGATAAGACTCCTGTGTTACAATAGTGAATTGAATCAACACTGATTGTGATTGTTGCAAACGTAAAGGCAGATGTTTTGTAACAAAAGGAGGGGAGTGATTGATATTGCAGTCCAGGAGTGGAGAACCCTGGGGCCATCAAGAGAAAAGAGCAGAATGAGGGACCCTATCCAGAGAAGCAGCAACGCCAGAGATGGAGGCAGATATGATGACATGGAGAGATAGAGTAGCTCTAGACTCAAGAAGGGAGGAGGGCCAGGGAGCAGGCTTGCAGGGCATGCCCTTTCATTTTTTGAATGGTTATATATTCCCGAGTGCTTTAGTGTACATCTTAAAATCTATATATAACACAGAGGGAATGGAAGCAAATGTTGTTGAATGATGATGCATGGAGGGGATTGTAGTCATTCTAGTGAAATGAAATAAGATAGGATAAATGTATATCTGATGTTCTCCCATATAAACTATCATTTAATTCATGACAAAAACTGAAAGGAAAGAAGGAAGGAAGGAAGGAACCAAGGAAGGAATGAAGGAAGAAAGGAAGTAAGGAAGAAAAATAAATCAAACGATGTATTGCATTAGACAAATCTGCTGTATAAGACCTTTTTAAAGTGTTGAAGAGCAAAAGTTCAGCTTAAGGACTAAGGTGCACCTGACACAAGCCATGGTATTTTCAATAACTTCAGATGCATGTGAAACCTGGACAGTGAATAAGGAAGATCATAGAAGAATTGATGCGTTCGAGTTATGGTGTTGGGAGAGAATATTGAAAGTGCCATGGGCTTGCAAAAGAACGAACAGATCTGTGTTGGATGAAGTGCAATCAGAGTGATTCTTGGAGGCTAGGATCACCAAATATCATCTCTCATACCCCCTAGCAAGATGGATTGGTAAAGTGGCAGCATCAATGGGCTCAAGTATGGCAACAATTGAGAGGTTGTCCCAGGATTGGGCAGTGTTTTGTTCTGTTGTGCATAAGGTCACTGTGAGTCAGTACCGACTCGATGGTACCTAACAACAACAAAAACATTAGATCAGCATTGCATGCTGATCCAAGTAAAATCTAATGCCTAACAACTTTAATATTTTATCTGTTTATCATATTGTTCTCTATTGGTCCACCTGTGAGAAATTTTGTCTTTAAGCTGAGATGTAATCCATAGTTTTTCTCACTCAACCCATGGCTTTCAAATGAGATGCCTTTGAGAGAATTTGTTAGTGATAACCAGGCATCATCTAGCAAATCTACTGCACAAAAGCTCTTTAAAGTGTTTAAGAGCAAAGATTTGAGGACAAAGATGTGTCTCACCATAGTCACCTCATATTTCATACGGAACATTCTGGATTTACTTCTTGCAACACCGATTTGCTTGTTCTCCAAAACCATTGACTGAAATGCACCAATTCTTCTACAATATTTCTTACTCATTGTCCAACTTACAAATGCATAGGAGGCTAATGATAATACCATGGCTTGCATCAGTCACACCTTAGTCCTCAAACTGACACCTTGATTCTTGAACACTTTAAATAAGCAGGATGCAGCATATTTCACTAATGTACACATTGTTTGACTTCTTAACTGATGCTTCCACAAGATGATGGTGGACACAACTAAATGAAGTCTTTAACAAATTCAATGTTGTGTCCATTTATCATGCTGTTATTTACAGTTCCAGTGTTGAGGATTTTTGTTTTCTTTACATTGAGGTACAACCCATACTGAAGGCCGATGTCTTTGATCATCATCAGTAAATATTTTCTACCTATTGATATCGGTAATCACTGGCCATTTCTTTTTGGTACAGTGACTGAGAACCCCTTTCATCTTCTTTTGATGCTTTCTGCATCAATCAGGGTTTTGCCCTTAGAATCCTTAAGTATTACAAGTCAAGGCTTAAAATTTTCTTCAGTTCTTTCAGCTAGAAAAATGTTGAACATGTCCTTCACTTTCAGTTTTATAATTTGTTATTTGCACAATCCGTTGTAATGCCTGACTTTACCTTCTAGAAATGCTTTTGGAAATGTACTGTTCAGCGCGATTACCTCCTCATTTTTTTCCCATTTATTTAGCATCTCTATGCTGGAGAGCAAGATTCAAAGTCTCCTCTGACATCCATTATGGTCTAGTTATTTCTTGTCTTCTTAAGTGTCTTTTGCTTTTTTTCCTGTATGATGTTCTTGATGACATCCCACAAGTCTTCTGGTCTTCAGTCATTAGTACCTAATGCATCAAATCTGTTCTTGAGATGATCTCTTAATTCAGGTGGGATATATTCAAGGTCATTTTGGCTCTCATGGGCTAATTTTTAAATTCTTTAGCTGCAGACTGACTTGTATATGAGTGTCCTAGGCCAGATTGTCTAGAGAATCAAAACCAGTGATATACATCTATATCTAAATCTAGGTCTATAGATCTATAGATCGATAGAGATATAGAGA
>NW_006408856.1:908019-909304 GCF_000296735.1 Chrysochloris asiatica
ACCCTTTAGTTGCACACCTTCTACAATAATAGTCTTGACAATCACAGTTAATCCTACTAATAACTTCTCACAAATGAAATTATAAAATCAGCTTTATCCTCTGCCCTTCTTTCAACAGACCCACCTGGAAAGCTAATCTATGGGAATCTTCCTTTGTTCCCTCATTCTAAAACTAAGCACATACATGAAAGATTGTAAGCCAGTTATTTCATGCTTTTATAGACCCTCTCCCCATCTTTTATTGCTTGTTTCTATCAACCCATAATACTAAGGAGACAGGCATCTTCCTTGATTAAAGATTCTTCCATTCCTGTTGGCATTTTGAGCAATTGCAACCATAAGCAAAAATCCAGTTCAACAAATTGTAGCCACTGACACTTCCTCAGCGTATCAAGCATCTTTACCTTCATCTGGTCTGGTTCTGGTTAGCTCAACTCTAAATTGCAAAACTCTACAAAAGTTTAAAGTAAAAAACCTATTATTTTGATGCAAATCTTAACTACTGTTTTAGAATCCAATCAAATATAGAATGAAAGTGGACTGAAAGGAAATTTGTAATTATAATTCCCAATATTCCTATATGAATGTCTATGTTACAATAATAGCTAGGAAAAACCAATATAAATAAGACAATGAAACACATTAACCTTGTAAAACACTTAAACTGAAACTTTTCTTCTTCCTTGGACTAAACCCATTCATAAGCATATGACTTTGAGCCTCTGAAATGGTGGATCCCAGTAGGCCTAGGCCCAGTATCAGTCATCCTTTTTAGTCCATGTGTCATCACCTCCAGGCAACTAAGGAAGCTGCTGCTCTCTGCTGAAATGTCTTATCCAATGTCCCTTTTTTTCTTTTCTTACAAAACTTCATAACTTCATAGGTCTGGAGCCAGTGAAATAAAGCCCACTCAAAGTGCCAACTGCTTTAAACCAAGTGGGAACCGTGTCTGACTTTCTCTGACTCCACAGTAGGGAAAGAAGACCAAACTCAAAATCAGTCCAGGGCCAATTCCTATGTAGTAGAAGTCAGACATACCTCCACCCTATAGCAGTGCCTTTAAAATTAGTAAGACTTGAGGATCAGTTTACAAAACTCAGGCTTACGATTTTGCTTTTCTAGAATCCCATTCTCTTGGTACCACATGTCATAGGCCTGGTTTTCTAGAGAAGTAAAACCAGTGAAACATACATATGTATATATATGTATTGTTGTTGTTGTCAGGTGCCATCGAGTCGGAACCGACTCATAGCGACCCCATGCACAGCAGAACGAAACAATGTCC
>NW_006408856.1:913501-914073 GCF_000296735.1 Chrysochloris asiatica
ACAGCAACTCAGACCACCACAGCACGACAGACAGACATATATATATATATATATTGTAGAGCACCAGGTCACCAGCAGAAGAGAAAGAGAGTCTTTCCCATGCATCCATTAAACTGGGAGCATCCCTTTCATTGACCAGATACTCAAAGCTGCTAATTCTAGTTAACTATACCTGTATTAGTTTTCATCACCATGGGAATAAGCACATCCCAACTGCTAAACCTCTGGAAACCCTCCCTATTTGAGTTGACACAAAACTCTAACCATTAAAATGAGAAAATGATGGCCTGTTCTATAGTCTGCCCCTGGCCTTGTTTTGACTGATGATATGGAGGTTTTCCACTATCTCTTTCCACAGATGTAGCAATTAGATTTCTGTGTATTCCATCTGGTGAAGTCCATGTGTATAGTCATCTTTTATGTTATTTTTTTAAACAGGTATTTTTACAATGAAGAAGTACAAGCTGCAGTGAAGTCACTGGCAAAAACAAGGATACAGGAATTGGCTACATCCAAATTGAAATCTCTTAATAAACTGATGTAGCACCTTGCTGGAAGCAAACAGGATTAAA
>NW_006408856.1:917539-918756 GCF_000296735.1 Chrysochloris asiatica
AATATTTTAACTCACTTTTCTATTCTCTCCTTCAGATTTATTTTATGACAAAGTTCTTTTATTTATTTATTTATTTACATAATTTGCTTCCAATAATTACGAATCGGGCTGCGAACCGCAAGGTCAGCAGTTCGAAACTACAAGCTGTTCCGTGGGAGAAAGATGAGGCTTTCTGCTCCCGTTAAGATTTACCGCCTCAGAAACCCTGTACAGGGTCGCTATGAGTCAGAACTGACTCCATGGCACATAACAACAACAACTTTATGAAATAATCTATAATGAATTTTATTTAGAAAAAAATAAATAGGAACAATAAGGAGGCAGTATTAACTGGATTGTCAGAAAGTCTATCATTACATTATTTTGTTCACTGATGTTGCACATCACAGAGTGCTAGCATTTCTGATTCAGTCAAAGAGAATTGCCTGTGATCAACGGTACAAGTACTTGGTAAGAATACTTATAGCTGGGTCTCTTGCAAGTTTCTGCTTTCTTTGGTAACCAAACAATGAGATATTTCATTTTTAAAATAATCTAAAATCTGATCCAATAATATAACTGATTATTAGAAGCAAATTTTCCAGGTCATTGGCTAACAATTTTGTTATAATTTTTCTTTAGGAGACAAAACTGAAAAATATAATTCAGTTTCATTGTCAGTCAATGTCTAAGAAAATATTAGATTCTCTTCTCTGACATTACAAAAACAAACACAATAATTGATTATTCTGTCTCAAATATCTTCTATTTACATAACCTTATTGACTCATTGATTAACTTGATATGAAACTTACCAATTTTCAACATTCATTAGAATCTGCAGGAATTCATTACCTTTGCTATTTTCATTTTGTGTCTTCCTTTTTTTTCTAATCGCCATTGCTCCTACCTGGGTTTAATTTCTCCATAAGGATTGTGGAGTATAGCTATTGTCAGGTGTGAAATTATTTTTTTTTTAAATTCACATTCCTGAATTAAAAAGTAACATGTACTTCCAGAAGAATCTGTCTTGAAATAAGCACAACCAGAAGGTACCTTAGAAGTGAGGATGGCAATACTTCATTTCATGTACTTTAGACTCATCATCAAGAGGTACAAGTCCCTGGAGAAGGACATCATACTTGATAAAGTGGAGGGTCAGAAAAAAGCAGTAGTTCCCCCAAAGTGATGGATTAACACTGGTAGCAACAATAGGTTCCAACA
This sequence comes from Chrysochloris asiatica, assembly GCF_000296735.1. Taxonomy (NCBI): domain Eukaryota; kingdom Metazoa; phylum Chordata; class Mammalia; order Afrosoricida; family Chrysochloridae; genus Chrysochloris; species Chrysochloris asiatica. Next base: position 918,743 of record NW_006408856.1, read on the forward strand.
TAACAATGATTGGT
>NW_006408856.1:919152-921257 GCF_000296735.1 Chrysochloris asiatica
GAGATGGATTGGCAAAGTGGCAGCATCAATGGGATCAAGTGTGGCAACAATTGTGAGTTTGGCCCAAGACTGGACAGTGTTTTGTTCTGTTGTGCATAGGGTTGCTATGAGTCAGTACTGACTCAATGGAACCTAACTACAACATCTCTGCACTGAGATCATGTAGAAGTAAAATACGTGCACATGTGTATGATTGTTGAACATCAACAGAAAATCTCAGAAGCAAAGGAAGCATACATTCTCTTCCACCATTTCCTACCTTCATACAATTCTACTTTTCTAGTAGTGACACATAACGAAAATAATTATGTACAGAACTATATCCATGGGCCAATGGGCAAGGTTTTAAATGATTAATTAGTCATGTTCATTCAATCAACATATTCTACTTTGTGTCTCCTGCTTGTTGGTGAGTTAAATTAGTAAGATAAAAGGATATGCTTCTTGCTTTAATAGAATTTAATCAAGTCAGAAATCATATTCAGGCAATCACACACATAAATTTATAATTCTGTTGTGTGATCATTGCTACAAAGAAAACATAGAAAATGAAAAGAAAGAGGAATTAATGCGCTTTATTTTGATCAAGGTATTGTGGTTAGTAGAGACTTACTCAAACAGCTAAAGTTTTTTTAAGGGATATTTAAGAGTAGAATTTATTTTCTAGGTCTCCAGAATATGTAACAGCTCTATTTGCAGAGACTTTATGTCAATTGTTTTTTGTTTTTAACCAAAAGACATTTAAATCCATGTATTCCATTTCATTGTGGAGAACCTATAGTGCTGGTGAATGGAATGCATGCAGAATCAATTTCATTGTGCATATAACTTCAACTCTACTTGAGAAGATTTGTCTTTCCTTCTCATTTTATTTCATTTTATGTTCTGTTCTCCCTATGGCCTAGTTCTTAAAATGCTCACCTAATCTCACAGTTTCAACTGTAATCCCTACATGGCTCATCTTAAATCTTGCATATCATTTCATACACAACTAATTCCCATGATTTCATACTGAAATTACAGATGCCTGATGAGTGTTTGTTTACTTATATATTCTACATTTCCCTCAAATATAATATATCTAGATAAAGATGTCTAATTTCTCCCTTTATCTCAATCTTAAAATGGTTGCATATAATATGTCCCAAAAGTTGTAATGTTGCAGTTCTTATGTATGTTGGAGATAAAGAAATTTTAGATAATATTGACGTGTCTTATATTCATGCTCTGTCTTTATGTGTATCTAGGTGGATCACAACAAATTGTTGATAACATTGTAAAGAATGGGAATCCAGAACATTTAATTGTGCTGATACATCAACCAAGAGGCAGTCCTTGAAACACACCAAGGAGATATGACTACATGGTTTAAAATTAAAGAAGTATTTTTGTCAGGGTTGTATTCTTTAATCATACTTTGTGCTGAGGGAGCTAGACTAGATGAAGAAGAACAGATCAACAGGACAAGAGGGAGACTTATTAACAACTTGCAATATGCAGAAAACATAACCGTGCTTACTAATAGAGAGGTCTAAGACTATAAACTTCAGTATGGATTGCACCTCATCATACAGAAAATTTAAAATAAACTCACAATGGATCAATAAACAACATAGTGATAAATACAGAAAAGAATGTAGCGGTCAAGGATTTCATTTTGTTTGGATTTGCAATCAATCTTCATGGAAGTAATAGTGAAAAAACTCAAATGACATGTTTCACTGGGCAAATCTGCTTCAAAAGACATCTCATTTACTGTGGTTAGGTACTGTCTTGTTGGTTCTGACTCAGAATGACCCTATCTATGCACAATAGAACAAAACACTGGTTGATCCACTCTATCCTCGCAATTACTGTTATGTTTGAAACACTATGTCAATATATTTCACTGTGGGTTGTCTTAGGCTGGGTTCTCTGTTGACATTTGGTCCCATTGAGTTGGCATCAGCTCATAGCTACCTTATTCACAACAGAATGAAACACTGCCCAGTCCTGGGCTACACCTGAGCCCATTGCTGCCACTACTGTGCTAATCCAACTCATTGGAGGACTGCCTCTTTACCTGACCAAACATAGTACCCTTTTCCAGTGTCTTGGCCCTCCTG
>NW_006408856.1:924807-925911 GCF_000296735.1 Chrysochloris asiatica
TTCCCATCATTTCTTTCCACAGATGCAGTCATTTTGGTATCTGTTTATTTTTTCTGGTGAGGTTTATGTGTATGGTTGATAATATTTTATGTTGTTTAAAAAAGGTATTTCCAATGAAAAAGTCACGATCTTGCAGAATTGTTTCATGCAATTTCTAGCAACATTTCTATCACCAAGGCCACATTTTCCAACCACTGATACTTCCTTTTTATTCCCAACCTTGACATTCCAATAGTCAGTAATGATCAACGCATCTTGATGGCATGTTAGATAAATTTTCAACTGAGGAAATTGATAGATTTCTTCAGTTTAAACATCACTGGGTTTAGTGATTGGTTTAGAAGCTTGAACAATAATGGCCTTAACTGGTCTGCCTTATAGGTGTATGCATATTTTCTTATCACAGACAGTGTTGTACTTTATGACAGACATTTATATGTTCTTTCTGATGATGAATGCAATGCCATTTCTCTTCAATTTGTCATTTTTGTAATAGTAAATCATGTGACTGTCAGATTCCAACTCACTAATGCCTAAGTTATTGATGTTTATGCATTCCATTTCTTTTTTGAAAATTTTCAATTTTCCTAGAATCATACATGTTCTGATTATTAATGGATGTTTATAGCTGTTTGTCTTCATTTTGAGTTGTGCTCCATCAACAAATGAAGGTCCCAAGGAGGCATTTTTCCCCAGTTATATTTTGAGTGCCTTCCATCTCTCCTTCTTCCTAGTCTGTCTTCATCTGGAAGCTCATCTGAAAAGTGGCCACTGTGGGTGATCCTGCTAGTATTTAGAATATACATGGCATAACTTCGAGAATGACAAAGCCACTACCATATGACACTATACACTATATATATATATATATAGGAAAAGAGGTTTATATCAAGGAAATGACTCAAAATTGTAAATATAAGAGGATCCCAAGTGTAGTTCCAGTGAACCAGGAACAGTGAATGGCTCCAGAAGGTAGGAATCTCAAATTGGGGCACAGAGTAAGGCTTCCATGATGGAGTAGGGGTGACAGTGGAGTGACTGTTGAACAAGGTCTAGGCAGATAATACAGAACCAGTCGTGTAGCACTCAGGAGCTGGGGGCAAG
>NW_006408856.1:927411-935144 GCF_000296735.1 Chrysochloris asiatica
AAAGCCTTTTGTATATTCAATAAAGTACTTTCATAGTACACCCCTTATAAACGTGACACCTATAAACCATATGTATAAGCTCTAAATGAATAAAATTGTAAAGTCATACTTGCACCTACCATGATTTAACTAAAACATGTACAGCCAAAAATTAACTAGCCACATTTACAACTTATATTTCACAAATGAACGATGTACTTATATAAAGCAAAAGCAAAACAATAACTATATATATATATATTCACAAAAATCACAGTGCTTGTTTTTGTAACTGGTCACATGACCATAGCTAATATTCAGAACTGCCTTCTTCAGGTATTCTTTCCATATTCCATTTGCCGTTAGCAAGCACCTCAGCTTGCTGTGGCTCTTTATTTGATGTTATGTTGCAAATCTTCATTCCTTAAGGGTCTAGACTGTTAATCTTCATGTTGCAATTGGTTTGCTGTAGTTTACTATTGACTTTAATCATAGGTCATGCTAGTTCTAAAAGACATCCTAAAGAATCTTCCGGATGCCACACATATTCTTCTTTACCTCCATGATTTAAGGTCAAGCCTATTTTTCTTTGGTAATCAGGATCAATCACACCATCTAATACAGTAACTCCATTCTTTGCCTGTTGACCCAGTGGCATGAGGAGTGCAAAGTAAGCATGGGGCATTCTTAACTTCCAGTCCAATGGAATCAGCACTTTGCTTCCAAATGAAAATATTCCTCCCTTCAGAACTAAAATATTCAGAGAGCAGAAACAAATGAGATAGAAAACAGAAAAACAATAGCAAGAATCAACAGGACAAGAAGCTGGTTCTTTGAAAGGATTAATTAAATTGGAAAACCATTGACAAACCTAACAAAAGAAAAGATGGAGAAGACACAAATAACATGCATTAGAAACCACATGGGTGATGTCACAATGGAAGCAAAGGAAATGTAAAGGATATTATCAGAATACTATGAAGAGTTGTACTCCAATAAATTTGAAAACTTAGGAGAGATGGATACATTTTTAGAAAAACATGACCTACCTAAACTTACAGGATGAAGTAGAAAACTTTAAAAGACCCATAACAAACGATCAAGTCATCAAAACAAAAACAAAACAAAACAACCAAAAGAAGCCCAGGTCCAGTGGTGAGTTTTACCATACATTCATGGAAGAGCTATAACCAATTCTAATCAAATAACTCCAGAATATAGAAGAGGATGGAAAACTTCCTAATACATTTTATGAAGCAAGCATAAACCTCATACCAAACCCAGGGAAGGACATCATTAAGAAAGAAAATTATAGACCTATATCCATCATGAACAAAGATGCAAAAATTCTCAACAGAACTAAAACATTCAGACCTGAAGAGCATAGAGTTGTGGGAACAAGAAGCAAAAAGTTTTCAAGTGGGTCACTAGGAGTAATAGTAGTGCCAATCCCATTTCCACCCCTTTGTTCTGGTACCCATGTATCCTGGCAATGGGAGACACAGCACCATATATTGGATGCTGGATTAGATCAGGCACAGCCCCCTGGAGAACATTGTCCCAACCATAAATGGTATTGCCACCTAGCTGGCACCATAATTGTGCCTTTTGAAGGCCATTCCATCGTTCAATCAAGCCAGTTGCTACTGGATGGTGAGGAACATGGCAAGACCAGTGAATTCCATGGGCATGGGCCTATAGCCACACGATTTTCTATGCTGTGGATCCCTTGATCTGTGGTGGTGCTGTGTGTGACATAATAATAGTGACTAAGGCATTCTATTAGATCACAGCTGGTAGTTTTGGCAGAAGCATTTCTTGCAGTGTAGGGAAAGGCTGTATGCTGGCAGACAGGAGGCAGGCTTGCAAATGGTGCCTTCTGGTTGTTTAAATGTTTTTATAAATGTGAGTATTTACATTCAAAGAAACAAACAAAAAGAACAGAGGGCATAGACGCAAATGCTATTGAATGATAATCCATATCCAGAGTAAGTGTCTATTCCTATAAGAACAAAATACTGCCGTTTCCATGATTTAAGTGGGGCAATGTAATCAACCTGCCACCAGGTAGCTTGCTGATCTCCATGAGGAATGGTCTATACTGGGGACTCCGTGTTGGTTTAAGCTGCTTGCAGATTGGGCACTCAGCAGTTGCTATAGGCAAGTCATCTTTGGTGAGTGGGAGTAAAGGTGGTTGAGCCCATGCATAACCTCTATTGCTGCCAACACAGCCACTTTGTTAATTAGCCCATTGGGCAATTACAGGAGTGGCTGGAGAAAGAGCATGATTAGTTTCCACAGAACACATCATCATTTCCACTTGGTTATTAAAATCCTCCTCTGCCAAGGTAACTATATTGTGCATTTTCACATGAGACACAAATATTATTTTGTCCATTCATAGAGGTCTATCCACATACTTCATTGCCATACTTCCTTGTTACCAATTTTCCAATCATGTTCCTTCTAAGATCCTGACCAGGCAGCCAAACCACTGGAAACAGCCCATAAATCAATATACAGTGGCACATCTGACCACTTTTTTTTCCAAGCAAAATGTACAACCAGATGCACTGCTCAAAGTTCTGCTGATAAGGATGATTTCCATTCAGTCCTTCAGTGTTGTCTAAGAAAGGGATTGTGGAGTTGTTGCTGTCCACTTTCAAGTGGTGCCTGCATATTGTGCAGAACCATCTGTAAACCAAGCATGAGTTTTCTCTTTCTCAGTCAACTGATCATAAGGCACTCCCCATGTGGCAATAGGTGCAGCCTGGGAAAGTGAATATAATGTGACAGAAGAGGGGACCATGGGCATTTGGGTCACTTGCTCATGTAACTTACTTGTGCCTTCAAGTCCTTCTCAAGGCTGATATATACCACTTCCATTTAATGATGAACTACTGTGCACATTAAAATTTATGGCTCTGTGCATCAGACAATACCCAGTTCATAATGGGCAGCTCCAGACACATGGGGACTTGGTGGCCCAGGGTTAGATGTTCAGTCTTCTAAAGCTCAGTAACAAGCCAAAAGTTGTATCCAAAATGGTATTAGTTATCTGCAGAGTATGGCAGGGCCTTTCTCCAATATCCTAAGGTTCTATGCTATGATTCGACAATATGGGCCTTACAAAGACTCCAAACTGCATATCTATTTACCACTGGCACTGCAAGCACCATTGGATCCACTGGAACATATGGTTCAAATGGCAGAGCGGCTTGAACAGTATCTTGAATCTCTTGGAGAGCCTTCTCTTGTTGGGGGCCACACTCAAAATTAGCACTTTTCAAGTCACTTGATAAATAGGCCAGAGTAGCATACCCACTAACAAAGAATTTCCAGAGGTTCCAAGCAAATTCAGAAGAGGATGTGAAAGAAGGGATATCATTCCTGACATCAAATGGACATTGGCTGAAAGCAGAAGATACCAGAAAGATGTTTACCTGTGCTTTATTGATTATGCAAAGTTTTTTGATTATATGGATCATGACAAACTATGGAACAGCATTGCAAAGAATGAGTATTCCAGAACACTGAATTATGCTCATGAGGAATCTGTATATAGACTAAGAGACAGTTGTTTAAACAAAACAAGAGAATACAGAGAGGTTTAAAACTGGAAATATGTGTACTAGGGTTGTATTCTTTCACCATATTTATTCATTCTGTATGCTGAGTAAATAATCCAAGAAGCTGGATCATATGAAGAAAAACATGGCATCAGTATTGGGGGACGATTCATGAACAACCTGTGATATGAAGATGATACAACCTTTCTTGATGAAAATGAAGACAACTTAAAATACTTACTGATGAAAATCAAAGACCACAGCCTTTGATATGGATTGCATCTCAATGTAATGAAAACAAAAATCCTCACCACTAAACCAGTAAGATTGAAGTTGTCAAAGACTTCATTTTTCTTGGATGAACCATCGACACTCATAGAAGAAGCAGCAGCCAAGAAATTAAACAATGTATTGCATTAGACAAATATGTTGCATAAAACCTCAATAATATTGAAGAACAAAGATGTCAGTTTTAGGAGTAAGGTGCACCTGTCCAAAGCTATTATATTTTCAATAACCTCATACGCATCTGAAACTTGGGAAGTGATTAAGGTAGACCACAGAATAAGGATGTCATGCTAGGTAAAATGGATGGTCAGAGAAAAAGAGGAAGACCCCCAATGAGATGGATCAGCCAGGTGGCATCATTGATGGCATCAAGTGTGGCAGCAGTAGTGAGGTTGGCCCAGGATCGGACATTATTTCGTTCTGCTGTGCATGGGGTCGCTAAAAGTCGATTCCAACTTGATGGCACCTGACAACAACAATAGAATAATTAATGCATATTAGTTATGGTGTTGGAGAATATTGAAAGCACCATGGACTGCCAAAAGAACAAGCAAATATGTGTTGGATGAAGTACAGCCAGAATGCTCCTTGGAAGCCTGGAGGGCCAGACTTCATCTCTTATACTTTGGTCATATCATCCAGAGAAACTAATCCCTAGAGAAGACTATCATGCTTGGTAAAATGGAGGGTCAGAGACAAAGAGGAAGACCTCCAATGCGATGGATTTACAGCAATGGGCTTCGGAAGTTGGTGGAGGACCAGACATTTTTCATTCTGTTTTACATAGGTTTGCTATGAGTCAGTATCAACTCTATGACACCTAACACCAAACAACAGCAGCACACTCAAATGATGAACATGTGGTCCCCCAAATCTGAAGAGGCCTAGCAGGTGCTGTGCCTCTTTTTAAGTTATGTTGTTGGTAAGTACCATTGATTTGGTTCTGTCTCATAATGATCTTGTATAGGGATTCCTTCCGAGGAGTGGCTTGTTGTTGTTGTTGTTGTCAGGTGCCAACTTTGCATTTCAAGCCAGCCTTGCATTCCAGCACATTAACCCACAGCACCAGTGAGTAGGGCCAAATGTAATAACTTATCCTTCACTTTAGTAGGAATATCTCTACAGGCATCACACCACTTAAACCCTAGAAATTTCATCGAATTGGTAGGTGCCTGAATTTTGAGGGAGGTAGTTTCCCACCTTCAAGCACTCAGATGTTTTACCAAAACTCCATTGTCATTTATACTTCTTCCTTGTTGTTGTTGTAACATGCTTTCAAGTAGGTTCCAACTCCTTCTATAGAATTTCCTAAGAGCAACTGGTGAGCTTGAACTGCCAACCCCACAGTTCAAACTTACAGTCCAGTACATTAACCTATAGCACCAGGACTCCTACTTCTTCCTTACTAAGACCAATAATCATAATGACATGAATGTAATGGACCATTGTGATGTCTTGGGGCAGGGAAAGGTGATAAAATTCCCTGTGGACTAAATTACGACATAGTGCTAGAGAGTTGATTTTGGCTTGAGGTAAGACCATGGAAGTATATTGTTCAGGTCTTGACAGTTTAAGAAAAACTGCTTCTGGTGTTCCTTAGAAACTGGAATTGAGAAAACGGCATTTGCCAGCTTAATAGCTACATACCACATGCTAGGAGATGCATTAATTTGTTCAGGAAAAGAAATAAAATCTGAAACAGCAGCTGCAATAGAAGTCTTGACCTGATTAATTTTACGATAAACCACTGTCATTCTCCAAAAGCCATCTGTTCTTTGCACAGAGCAGATAGGATAGTTAAATGGGGGTATAGTGGGAATCAACACCCCTGCAACCTTTAAGTTCTTGACTGTAACACTAATTTCTGCAATCCATCCAGAAATGTAGTATTGCTCTTGGCTTACTATCTTGTTAGGTAAAGGTAGTTTGATGGTTTCCACCTGGCTTTTCCAACCATAACAGCCCTTATTGAATATTTCAGGGATCCAGTGTCGGGGTTCTTCCAGTTACTGAGTCTTTCTGTTCAATTGGAACTGAGGAAATCACCACAGGATGAACTTGAGGACCTACTGGATCCACACTGAGATAAAACTTAGCTAAAACCCCATTAATAACGTGACCTTCATATGCCCACACTCTGATTGGTGGGCCAGTTTTGGGTCTCCTGAAATGATACCAATTCAAAACTAATGTTCAGTAATCCCTGAAAAGTCTAATTATTTCCTTTACTCCAATGTAAGGTCATTCTTGTGAAAGGGTGAAATAAAGACTAACACTTGTCAATATAGTGGACTCCTTCCTCAAGGGGATCTGGCAACCCCTTAGTTCAAGGGATTGTGGTGCTGTAAACTGTCTTATAAGGAAGATCGTAGAAGAATTGATGCCTTTGAATTGTGGTGTTGGAGGAGAATACTAAAAGTGCCATGGACTGCCCAAAGAACCAATAGATCCGTTTTGGAAGAAGTGCAGCCAGAGTGCTCCTTGGAGGCCAGGATGGCTAAGCTTCATCTCTCAGACTTTGAACATATTGTCAGGAGGGAATAGTCGCTGGAAAAGGATGTCATGCTGGGTAAGATGGAGAGTCAGAGAAAAAGAGGAAGACCCCCAACGAGATGGATCAGCCAGGTGTCATCATTGATGGTATCGAGTGTGGTGGCGATAGTGAGGTTGGCCCAGGATGGGACATTGTTTCATTCTGCTGTGCATGGGGTCGCTATGAGTCGGTTCCGACTCAATGGCACCTGACAACAACAACAATGCAGTCTATAATTCAGTGAACCAGCCAAATAAATAATTAGATCCTTTCCTAACCTCTCAAACTGAAACATTGAATGAAGAATCTGCTTAGTGGCCCATTTCGTTAAACCCAGAATGATCCAATTATCTTCCTTGCAACATTATCCCATACCCTTAATAACCATTCACACACATATTCTCCTGGTTTCAGTTTATACAAATTAGAAAATTTGAGCAACTTTTTTTGTAGTGTAATGTACTTCTTCCTGGGTCATAAATTGTACTTCACCTTCCACATTCCAGGGCTCAATGAGATTTAAGTCTAGTTGTAGGTCTAGAAACAGTAATTGGTGATGTTTCCTGGGAACATTCTGCAATAAAAGACTTCTACCTTAGATGATGCCTGAAGAAGTACCTCAGGCACCATCTCAGCAGGAACAATTGAGTTAATCTCATCAAAAAGTGGATAGAGGAGATGCTTTTACTGATAATAATCTCTTTAGATAGGAGGGGTATGGCTGTTGACAGGAGTGACTCAACGGGATTTATAGGTTCTATAGCCCCAGCTTCTGATTTTCTCCCCAATGTTCCCATCCCAAGTTTCAAGATTTTATTTCTCTCCAATCATGCTCTCACTTTAGTATTGGACACCATTCCAGGCGGGGAGTTGAGATGATGTTGCAATTAAGCCACTTTTGCAATAAGGTTCTACATCTGATTTTCAGCAATATCAGTAATGCCACTACAGATAGTAGGATTTCTTTCAGGTCACAAGTGGAAACTTCAAGGTCTTTTATGTGGTGCTTACACCATAACACTTTAGCCTGAGTACAACTCTTTCTTTTGTCACTTGGTCTATTGCAAGTATAGCAATCAACCAGCTTCTCTATACTTCTCATCCTGGCAAAATTGCGGAAAGGTATCATACACATGATTACCTATAGCTTCACTTCTCCCCAATGCATGATGATATTTTAGGTATCAATATATATTGCCACCTCATGCCATGGATTAACAACACTCTCACTCTCTTTACTAATGGAGACAGAGTTATCAGTGTCTTTAAATTCAGGTCGAGTAAAGAACAAATTTTAAAAAACTCCTCCTTGTGATATTGTTCCTCTAGAACTACTCTTGGTGTATATATATATATATATATAT
>NW_006408856.1:936279-938084 GCF_000296735.1 Chrysochloris asiatica
GATCACAATTAGTTGTTCTTAAATGCTCATTCTTCACAACCCGTAGTGTGTCATGATTCACTGCATTGAATACCTTTGCAAAGTCAGTAAAGTATGCATAAATATATTTTTGAACCACTTTACTTTCAGTCAAGATCCATCTGACATAGCAATGATATCCTTAGTCCCACCAACTCTTCTGAATGTGGCTTAAATTTCTGACAGCGCCCTATCTATGTATTGCTGCAAACATTCCAAAATTATCTTCTGCAGTATTTTAGTGGCATGTGATATTATTAACATTGTTTGATCATTTCCATATTTCACAAGTTACCATACCAGTAAGGAATCAAGATATAGCTATTTAGGATAAGCACTAGACCACAAGGTAGGTTTGAACTGCAAGGTTAGCAGTTCAAATCCACCACAGACTATTCAGAAATTCTATTTATACAGGGTCGCTGTGAGTCAGAAAAATGGCAATTAACAACAAATAACAAGTTTCAGCAGAGCTTCCAAAAAAAGACAGACTAGGAATGAGAGAGCACTACTTTCAGATGTTTAGATACTGAAAACTTTATCTACACACTGTCAGATATAATGTCAGAGGATGAGTCTCTTAAGTTGAAAAACACTCAACATATGACTGAGGAAAAGCTACTTGCTTAAAGTTGTTGTTAAGTTCCATCAAGTCGGTACCAATTCAAAGCAACTTTATGTACAATGGATTGATACAATATCTAGTCCTGTGTCAACCTCACAACAATTGCTACATTTGAGCCCACGACTGCTGCCACAATGCCGATCCATCTCATTAGGGCCCTTCCTCTTTTCCTCTGATCCTCTATTATACCAACGATGATATCCTTCTTCAGTGACTGGTATTGCCTGACACTAGTCTAGCTATACTTCTTCCAACACAAATCTGTTTTTCTTTGGCAGTCCATGGTACTTTTAATATTCTCCTCCAACACCATAGCTCAAATGCATCAATTATTCTTTGGTCTTCCTTATTCACATTCCAACTTTTGCATGCTTATGAGGTTTCTGAAAATACCATGGCATGGGGGTCAGGAGTATCTTAGTCCTCAAACTGACATCTTTGCTATTTAAAGAGGTCTGTGAATTAGATTTGCCTAATGCATTATGTCATTTGATTTCTTGACTGCTACTTCCATGAGTGTTTATGGTTCATCAGAGCAAAATGAAGTCTTTGACAAATACAATCTTTTCTCCATTTAATGTGATGCTATTTAATGTGATGCTAATGTGATGCTGAGGATTTTTCTTTTCTTTACACTGAGGTGCAACCAATATCGAAGATTGTGTTCTTTGATCTTCATCAGTAAATATTTTTATGTCCTCTTCACTTTCAGCAAGCAAAGTTATATAATCTGCATATTGCAGCTTGTTAATGAGTCTTCCTCCAATCCTGATGTTACTTTTTTCTTCAGATAATCTCGCTTCTTAAACTACTTGCTCAGCATACAGATTGAATAAATATGGTGAAAGGAAACCCTGGCTCACACCTTTTCTAATTTTAAACCATTTAGTGTTATCTTGTTTTGTTTGAATAACTGATTGTGGTCTATGTGCAGGTTCCTTTTGAGCACATTTAAGTGTTCTGGAATATTCATTCTCCATAGTGTTGTCCATCATTTGTCATAACACAATAAAAAGCTTTAGCATAATTAATAAAGAGCAGGTAAATATCCTACTGGTATTCTCTACTTTCAGCCATGATTCATGTGAGATCAGCAATTATATTCCTCATGCTATGCCCTGTTCTGAATCCAGTTTGAATCTCTGGAAGTATTCTGTCAATG
>NW_006408856.1:939451-941206 GCF_000296735.1 Chrysochloris asiatica
CATTCATCATGAAAAACAATATTTCAAGATCTGCCTTGAAGCACAGTGCTGTCTGTGATAAAATATTATTTGTAAGCCTCCTGGTGTGGTGCTGGTGTTTAGGATAAGCCTTTTATTGTGAATGACAAAGTTGATGGTTCAGAAATTCTGTGCAGGGTCATTATGAGTTAGTTCTGATTTTACAGCACTTTAAAACAACAATAATAAAGAAGAGAAGATACTATCACTTTTATTAAAATATAAACACCAACCACTAAAGCCAGTAATGATAAAATTATAGAATTCTACCAAGTTCATCAGTCTGATATTAATGAAATGTGCAATCAAAATGCACTAACAATTTATTGGTGAATTGAATGTGAAAATTGGAAATAAAGAAGAAGGATCAGAATTTAGAAAATATAAGCTTTGTAACTGAAATGATGATAGAGATAATCTGTTAGAATTCTGCAAGTCATGTAGAGAGTCCTGGTGTGGCACTGTAGGATAAGCACTTGGAATGTTACTGGAAATTTAGCTTCTCAAACCCATTAGTTGCTCTCAAATACATGGTCACTAAGGACCAGAACAAACTCCATGGCAAATAACAACAACAAAATAAATATGGACCGTATCAGGTAGAATACACAGGAATCAAATGGACTGCATCTGTGGGAAAAGATGGAACACTATCAGCCAAAATCAGGTTATGGACAAACTGTGGAAAATACCAACAGTATGCAAGTTCGGGTTGAAGCTGAAGAAAATTAAAACAATGGCACACAAACAAACATATGACCTCAAATATATCCCATCTAATATAGAGACTGATGGTAGACAGGTTTCAGATGAGCTTCCAGAAGAAGACAGACTAGGAAGAAAGAGTGATCAACTACTTCTGAATATTTAGTTACTGAAAAACTTATGAATAGCAGAGAAACACTGTCAGATATAGTGTGGGAAAATGAGACCATCAAGTTGGAAGGCACTCAAAATGCTACTGGGGAAGAGCTGCCTCCTTGAAGTAGAAATGACTGTCATAACACGAATAGAGTAAAGCTCATGGGAGAAAAACCCGTGAGACCTTTATTTGCTGATGGGGCACAACTCAAAATGAAAAGAAAAATCTATAAATATCCATTGAAAATCAGAACATGGAATGTATGAAGTATGAATCTGGGAAAATTGGAAGTTGTCAAAAATGAAATGGAATGCATAAACATAGATACCTTAGGCATCAGTGAGCTGAAATGAACTGATATCAGCCATTTTGAATCTGACAACCACATGGTTTACTATGCCGGGAATGATAAATTGAAGAGGAATCGTGTGGCATTCATCGTCAAAAAGAAAATATCCAGATCAGTCATGAGGTACAATGCTGTCTGCGATAGGATAATATCCATGGGCCTACAGGGAAGCCCAGTTAATACCATTATTATTCAAATTTACGCACCAACCACTAAAGCCAGTGAGGATGAAATAGAAGAATTGTTTCAACTTCTTCCATATGAAATTGATCAAACATGCAATCAAGATGTGTTGATCATTACTGGTGATTGGGATGCAAAAGTTGGGAGCAAAGAGGAAGGATCAGTAGTTGGAAAATATGACCTTGGTAATAGAAATGATGCTGGAGAATGCATGACAGAATTCTGCAAAACCAATGATTTGTTTATTTCAAATATCTTCTTTAGACAGCATAACATACGACTCTACACATGGACCTTGCCAGATGGAATACAAAGAAATCCAATTGACTACATCTGTGGAAAG
>NW_006408856.1:943672-945466 GCF_000296735.1 Chrysochloris asiatica
TAAAAGAAATTAAGAATAAATCCAAGACTCAGGTTTCAATAATGAATGATTATTGGACAAAATATTAAATAATGTTCAACCCTTTCAAGAGGTAGTATCTAAACAAGAACCAATGTTACTAAAGGAAAAAGTTCCACCTGCATTGAAAGCAGTGAAGAATAAAAAAATTTCCAAAAATTGTTGGAATACTAATTGAAATATATCAATAAACTTATGCAGCACTAGAAAGTGCTCACTCATCTATGCCATGAAGTTTTAAGACAGCTAACTGGCCTATCTATTAGAAGAGATCCATAATTGTTTCTGTTCTAATGGGAGGTGACCCACTGGAATGTGGAAATCATTTAACAAAATCATTAATAACAAAAGCAAGTAAAATTTCCCTGAAAATAATTAAATAATGGTTGCAGCAGGTTGTTGTTGTTAAGTGCCATTGAGTTGGTTCTGACTCATAAAGACCCTGTATAGGGATTTTGAGGAGCAAAAAATGTATTTGAAACTGAACATACTTACAGTGCAGTGTTTTATCCCACAGTGCCATGTCAGGACTTACTCCACATTGACAGTTAGCTGCCAGAGATGAAAATAGGATGCAGAAGAGGATGCAGAACTAGAGACATCATTGCTGATGTCAAATAGACCTTGTTTGGAAGCAGAGACTTCTAGAAAGATATTTTCTTGTTCTGCATTTTCTCTCTACAGTCTTTCAATTGTGTGGAGCATGGCAAATTGTGGATAATACTGTGAAGAATGGATATTCCATAATATTTCATTGTGCTCATGGAAAACCTGTAAATAGACTCAGTCATTCAAACAGAACAATAGTATACTGACTGGTTAAAAATCAGAAAAGTGTATAACAGGAATGTATTCTTTCCCTATGCTTATTAAATTTGTATGCCGAGTAAATCATTTGAGATGTTGGATTATCTGAAGAACATGACATCATGATTAGAGAAGACTCATGAACACCCAAAGATAACTATATAATGTAAACTTGTTTGCTTGCTAAGAATATTTTCTAGTAAAGACCAAAGACTATAGTCTTCACTATGGATTGAATTTTCAATAGAAAGAAAATGAAAACTCATGAGACTGGATGAATAAATAACATCTTGATAAATGGATAAAAGAATGAAGTTGTCAGGTACTTCATTTTGTTGGGGTCCACAATGAATATTCTTGAAAGCAGCAGTCAAGATATCAGACAACATATTGCATTAGAAAAATCTCCTGCACAAGACCTCTTAAAAGTGTTCAAGAGCAAAGATGTCAGTTTGAGGATTATGGTACATCTGATTCCAGCCATGATATTTTCAATCACCTCATATACATGTGAATTTGGACATTAAATAAGTAAGAACATAGAAGAATCAGTGGATTTGAATAAATATGTTAGACAATAATATTAAAAGTACCATGGAATACCTGAAGAACAAACAAATCTGTGTTGAAAGAAATATAGCTTGAATGCTTAGAAACCAGGATGGCAACATTTTATTTGTCATATTTCAGACATGCTATCAGGATGGAGCTATCATTCGTTCTCCAGCATCATTTCTATCACCAAGTCCAAATTTTCCAACTACTGGTTCTTCCTCTTTGCTCCCAACCTTTGCATTCTAATCACCACTAATGAGCAATACATCCTGATGGCATGTTTGATCGATTTCAGATTGAAGAAGTTGGTAGAATTCTTCTATTTCATCTTCATTGGCTTTAGTGGTTGGTGCATAAATTTGGTAATAAATGATTTGTTTATTTCAAATACCTTCTTTAGACAGCATAAGAGAC
>NW_006408856.1:947069-947748 GCF_000296735.1 Chrysochloris asiatica
GGTTTCTTCTTGTGTCCACTTAAAGATTAAGTCAAACTGTACACAAATCATTGCTACTTAACAGACTACTGATTACACTTTCTTAGTAACATAAGTTTTTACTAATCATTAATGCTTGCACTACCTCATTATTCCTACTGACTATCAACTTTCAATCCTACATAATGTATTATTAATTTTTATAATAAAGGTATAACTAACATCTACTTATTTATTTTTCTAAATTATTCATTAAATTGCTTGGAAGTTATATGGCATAAAGCCCAACTTGGTTACTTGCTGCAAGAAGTGTAGATTATTAAGTCAAAACTATCCTTCACTTAAGTTCATTATTGTCTGCTTATTTAGGCAGGTTTTTGTATGTAGGGGTTTGAGAATTGTAGCTAGTAATTAATTGTGGTGAGGTCTATGGGGGTAGGTCAGCTTGACTGTAAATGTTATCTGCTTTTGTGGCCCACAAATGCAGTTACTTAAGTTTTCTAAGGAAAGGGAGTAATTTACACAATTCTCTTTGTTTTCAATCCACCAAGGCTGAAAGCAATTGCTGCTAAGCTAGTTTTTCCTAAGGTTTGTAGAACTCATAGTGAAAGCTGAGAATATTGTCATATTATATATTTTACAAGTAAATTCAGGGCTAACTTGAAGGGAAGATAGGGGTCAGCTTTTGAGAATCATATGC
>NW_006408856.1:949146-949911 GCF_000296735.1 Chrysochloris asiatica
AGTTTGAGAATGGTCCAGGACGAGGCAGTGTTTCTGCAATGTTTCATATGCACAAGTTCAGTATGCATATGAAACATTGGAGGAACCTAACAACCATACACAAAAAATGCCAATACTATCGACATTTAATCTCTAACAATTTATTTTTATTGTCAATTAAGCAAATATTTCATTTTTTATAATTTATTCATATCTCCAACAAAAACTAATACTCATGAACTCCTAGTAATTCAGTCAATTTCAAAACAACCTGCAGTCATTTCACATTTAAACTGTTTTCTATAATCTTGATATTTTAATTTATTTCCTTTGTCTTACTATCTTCTAATGCAGTTACCTTTTTCTCTTTCCTCAGTGTATGCTCAATAAGCTAAATAAAACATTTGGGTAATATTTTAAATCCCAGAGAGCTCAATTATTAGCGATCTCTGAACATAGGCTAATCTCTATAATTTTAGGGTATGTAACAAAAAGTAATCTGTTGATGTAGTGTTTATTCTTAGGAGTCTTTGTGTGGCGCTGTGGGGTAATGCGCCAGACTACAAAGCCATTTGAACTGCAAGGTTGATGGTTCAAGTTCAACAGATGCTCCTCGAAAACCCTATACAGGGTCTCTTTGGGTAGGAACCGACTCGATGGCACTTCACAACAACAACATAACATATTTGTTTTCCAAGCAATAATTTTTATGGAAAATAATTGCCACATTTTTTTCCTTCAGTCATTGAGTCACCAGAGATATATTACTGTTGTTAGGTGCCATTG
>NW_006408856.1:951096-953358 GCF_000296735.1 Chrysochloris asiatica
GCATTTTGTTGGGCCACCTCTCTTTGGAATGGGCACAAAAATGGATCACTTCCAATCAGTCAGCCAGATAGTTGTCTTCCAAATTTCTTGGCAGAGATGAGTGAGTGCCTCCTGTGTCACTTTACTTTTAAAAAATATTTCAGTTTTTATTCCATCAATTTCTGGTGCCTTGTTCTTTGCTTATTCCTTTAATGAACCTTGGACTTCCTCCTTCGTTATCATTGGCTCTTGATCATATGCTGCCTCTTCTAATGGTTGAACATTAACCATTTCCTTTTGGTAGAACCTAGAAATTCAGGATTAATAGTTTTGAACATGTTTGTGTTGCTCCAGTTTTCTACTTATTTTCCAAACTAATGACAATCATAAGCTCCAAAGACTGTGTTTTATGAGAAAGGGTTTCTATGATTCTGGAGAATCATGTTTTAAAATTTTTGAAAATTAATCAGTCTTTAATTCAATATTTCTGAATAGTTTGT
Source organism: Chrysochloris asiatica (assembly GCF_000296735.1). NCBI lineage: Eukaryota > Metazoa > Chordata > Mammalia > Afrosoricida > Chrysochloridae > Chrysochloris > Chrysochloris asiatica. Next base: position 951,576 of record NW_006408856.1, read on the forward strand.
ATTAGTACTTTCTAAAAGTTGGCTGATCCTCCTTTTCTGAGAATGAAACTCTGTCTGTACTGATTCTGGATGCTGGACTCACTTTGGCTAATGTAAATGTTTATGTTTGCTTTTAAATTGAGTCCTTAATCAGGCTTGTGACTTGGTTTTATGAGAAGATAATTTTCCAAGTAACTATTCATTCACTGTGAATGAAACCAACTGCATTCTAGGACAAGGCGATCCATCCACAGTCAGAAACAGGGTCACACATTCAAACCAAATCTAGAGCAATTGAACCACAGTCCAACTATGGTCCTGTGTAGTAAACCATTATGATTTGGATGTCTTGTTTTGAGACATGAATTTGTCAGTTACTTATAAATACATACCTTGATCTGGTACAATTATATTTGCAGATTTTGGTTTATTCTTTGTATCTGTTTCATTCTACCTGTCCTTTTTATTTTGGCACTGTCCTATTTTTCCCCCTCACCTGTCTAATTTCTTAATTATTTTTACATTTCATTTTTATACAAATGAAAATGCTGGTTTGGTTTCCTGCTGTGAGATCAAACACTCTGACCCACAGAAACAGACACATATACACAAACACATACACACAATTCCTATTAGGCTGCTTCTTCAATTCAGCTTACTGAACTTTTCTGAAGTATAAAATAGATAGTCAAATAGTTATAGAGTAACACAAAATGTGTAGTGTTCAAATAAAGCTGAAGGTTTTAACCTGATTTTGTAGGATATTTCTACTACAGAAATTAAGTTTTGAACTTACTTGTTATATGCTTACCTATACTTCTCTTTCTTCTTATTTTTTCAATCTAAGATCCATTTAAAATAATTGCAAAATCTTTATATTCACTAATTTTCTTTCCAATATTCTTCTTGAAATCCCAATTCCTCCTTTCATGGATCTGTCCAAATCTGATATAATTGCCAACTGTAATCTTCCCAGGCATGAAATAGAATTCCTTTACTCATTTGTTCTGTTATTGACTTCCTTCTTAATTGAAAAAACCAAACAAACAAACAAAAAACTGCATCTCAATAGCTTTTTGGATATTGTTTCCATCTAGGGAAATAATTTTGATTATTCTCTGGAATCTTCCTTTTTTTCCTCTGTTAAGAGTTTTTTGAGCCCTAGCAATCCTCACTGATTTTTCATGAATAAAATATTGTTTGCTTTCCTAGCTCCACATTTTAAAGCAGTTTGATTTAGATACATCTTCTGAGCACATTTCCTTTGCTTTTCATGTACGATCACTCAGTCTCAAAGATCTTAAAGAAGTTACTTATCTTCCTCCATTCTCCGATATCTTTGGCTTTCTCACTGTCATTTATAAAGCTAGATTATCTATAATGCAACAATTTGCTGTTCTTGAGAGTCAGTATAGAATCATATTCTGTATGGAAGTTTATAGCATGTAAACACCTTAAAAGTGACTGCTGTGGATTTTTGGCAATTTAATTCCTTTTTTAGGCCTCATCGCCCCTTCTGCTAAATGGAGATAATAATAGTAGTTACTTCACATGGTTCTTCAGAGAACTAAATATGACAGTTTTAAGATGTAAACCTTAAAATATGCTAGAACTATCTTAAAATGTTAAGTCTCTTAAGATATTTCTAGCATATTAGAAACACAATATTAAAAATGATGTCTTCTAGTTGAGTATCCTTATTTGCATGTAGTGAGAAGTAAATGATATACCCACTTAAAACAATTAGCATAGGACCTGATTTGGAATAAGCACACTGTCAATATTAATTGTTATTATTAATATA
>NW_006408856.1:954148-955056 GCF_000296735.1 Chrysochloris asiatica
AGAAAAGCCCACAGAAACTTCATTTGTTGATGGGGCACAAGCCAAAATGAAGAGAAACAGCTGCAAGCAACCTCTGAAAATGGGAACATAGGATGCACAAAGTTTGAACCTGGGAAACATGGGAGTTGTCAAAAATGAAATGGAACATGTAAACATCGATATCTCAGGCATAGTGAGCTGAAATGGACTGGTATTGGCCATTTTGAATCTGATAACCACATGGTTTACTATGTTGGGAATGAAAAATTGAAGAGGAATGGCTTTGTATTCTTCTTCAAAAAGAACATATCCAGATCAGTCATGAGGTACACCACAATTTGTGATAGGATAATATCCATGTGCCTATAGGAAAGCCCGGTTAATACCACGATTATTCAAATTTACGCACCAACCACTAAAGCCAGTGAAGATGAAATAGAAGAATTCTACTAACATCTTCAATCTGAAATTGATCAAACATTCAATCAAGACCAATTGATTATTACAGCTGATTGGAATGCAAAGGTTGGGAGCAAAGATCAGTGGCTGGAAAATATGGCCTTGGTGATATAAATGAGGCTGGAGAATGCATGATAGATTTCTCCAAAACCAATGACTTGTTCATTTCAAATACCTTCTTTAGACAGCATAAAAGATGACTATACACATGGAACACACCAGATAGAATACACATAAATCAAATTGACTACATCTATGGAAAGAGACGATGGAAAAGCACCATATCATCAGTGAAAACAAGGCCAGGGGCAGACTGTGGAACAGACCATCAATTACTCAAATGCAAATTAAAACTGAAGCTGAAGAAAATGAAAACAATCCACAAGAGCCAAAATATGACCTTGAAAATATCCCACCTGAATTTAGAGATCATCTGAAGAACAGTTTTGCTACATTATACACTAAAGACC
>NW_006408856.1:956406-959739 GCF_000296735.1 Chrysochloris asiatica
CTCACACTTTGGACATATTGTCAGGATGGAGAAGTCACTGGAGAAGGAAATCATGTTTCGTAAGGTGAAGGGTCAGACAAAAAGAGGAAGACTCCCACCGAGTTGGATAGGCCAAGTGACGGCATAGATGTACTCAAGCGTAGCTATAGTAGGGAGATTGGCCCAGGATCGGGCAGTGTTTTGTTCTACTGTGCATAAGGTCACTATGGGTCAGTACTAACTTGATGGTACCTAACAACAACAACATTAGCTTTAATATTATAAGTAGGATTGTAATAATTTCTAAAATACGTGTCTCTGAGAATACAGGTCAATCACCATAGTCTAATAAGGCCTCCAGTTTCATGCCTAAATATACATCTAAAAAAATGCAATGAACTGGATCTGAACTGTAGGCTAAATGCAGCACAACCTCTTGGAACTCTGACATTATATAGTTTCTGACAGAAACTTGGTTAATGTACAGCTCTGACCTTACAGATGAGTGTCCTTGTTTCCCGATAAAGGAATCCTGATGTGGTGCTATGAGTTAATGCAATTGACTGAACAGTTGGTTTGAACCACCAGGTTGGTGGTTCAATCTCACCAGCTGCTCCTCAGAAGTCCAATACAAAGTGGCTTTGGGTCAGAATCGACTTGATGGCACTTAAGAACAACAATCTCCTGTAAGTGCATGTTCCACAAAACATTACATACATATACTGATCATACAAATAAAAATCCTTATATTATTTTTATGAGTAAGGAGGTGGAAAGCACATAATAACATTCATTTAAAAGATAGAACAAAACAAAAAACTTTCTTTTGGTAAAGAATTAAATTATATCTCTTTTTATAATATGGAGATAATTTGCATTCTTTTACATTTAGCTCATTTACATCTAGCTCATTTTATAATTCTTTATTTCTGAAATTAATGATATTTTTTATTTTACTACTATTAGTAGTAATGAACATACATTCCAGCATATAATAGACTCAATGAATATGTGTTGAGGAATAGATACAATTTATAAAATTATCTAGTGAATTAATGGGATTTTATCTTTTCAGATTCATTTGTCTGAAATCTATGACTCTTAGCACTAAAATCTATATTCAAAAGTCATATAGTTTCATGATATTAATTTAACCTCCCTACAGATTAATGAGCTGGACTGCAAAGTTGGTTTGAACCACAAGACTGGCAATTCAAGCTCACCAGTCATTCTTCAGAAACCCTATACAAGAGTCATTATGAGTCAGAACTGACTCAACAGCACTTAACAACAGTATCATAGTCCTGGTGTGGCAATGTGGGTTAATGTGTTGGACTGCAAGGTAAGTTTGGACTGCATGTTCTACAGTTCAAGTTCACGAGTCATTTCTCAGAAACCCTATACAGAGTTGCTATGTGAACTGAATCCATGGCACTTAACAACAACATCATAGTTCTGGTGTGGTGCATTAGACCACAAGGTATGTTTGAATTGCAAGGTCAGTGGTTCAAACTCACCAATCACTCATCAGAAAACTTATATCAAGTTACTATGTGTTAAACGGACTCAAAGGCACTTAACAACAACATCATATGCTAATAGAGCTCAGGTGTAGTGCTGTAGTATAAGCACTGGACTGTTAATTGCAAAAATTAACAGTGCAAATACAGTAGCTGCTCTCAGAAATCCTATATAGTATTGCTATGAGTTGGGATAGAGTTGATGGCACAAAACATCTGCTAGTTGGATATTCCTTTAAGAATACTATGGATTCATATGATTAACACTAACTAGAGATAAAAACACATACCACGGTTTATCTACCAGTGATATCATTTTATTTTTTTACTATTTAAGTTATTGTTGTGTTGTTAAATATTTTCAAATTGGTTCCAATTCATAGCAACCCTATATAGAGTTTCCGAGGCTGTAGATTTTAACGAGAGCAGAAATCTTCATCTTTCTCCCCAAGAGTGGCTGGTAGACCTAAACCAGAGACTTTGTGGTTTGCAGTCCAGTGCTTCTCTTATAGAGTCACCATTCTCCCATTGTTGCTATTGTTATTAAGTGCCTGTCAAATCAGTTTGACTCCTAGCAACCCTAGGGCTTCTGATGAACAGCTGCTGAGTTTGAACTGCCAACCTGTGGTTCACAGTCCAAAGCTATGCACAAAAGATTGAAACACTTCCTAGTTTTACACCATCTTCACTGTTATTACTGTTTGAACCCATTGTTGCACTCCGTGTACCTTGTTTAGGATTTCCTTTTTTTTTTCACTGGTCCTATATTTTGTATGGACTCCTGGTGTGGCACTATAGGAAAAGCAGTCTGGCTGAAGGTCGGTTTGAACTGCAAGGTTGGTGGTTCAAACTCACCAGCCGCTCCTTGGGAACCCAATAGAGGGTCACTAAGAGTCAGAACAGACTGAAAGACAATTAGCAACAACATACTTTATGTGGTGCTGTAGGATAAGCACTGGACTGCAAACCACAATGTCAGTGGTTCAAGTCCAACAGCTGCTCCTTGGAAACCCTGTTCAGGGTTGCTATGGGTCAGAATTAACCCAAAAGCACTTAACAACAACAACATACTTTAACAACATGGTGTCCTTCTCTCGAGACCGGTCCCATCTAATAATGTGTCCAGATTATATGACATGAAGCCTCCACATCTTAGTCTAACGAGCATTCTATCTACTTCCAAGATAGGTTTGTTCATCCTTCTGGAAGAAAGAACCAGCACTGTAATTCAAAGACCAGATTCTTCAGTCTTTTGTATTCCTTTGAGTCTTGTTTTGGTGCTGTAGGATAAGCACTGAACTCCTAACTGCAATGTCGGGGGTCCAAATCCACCAGTCTCTTCTTGGAAAACACTATACAGGGCCGCTATGAGTCAGAACTGACTTGAAGACACTTCACAACACCAGCATCTACATTGTTCAGCTTTCAAATACATATTAAGCAATTAAAAAACACTGTAGTTTGGGTTAGGTATACCTTAGTCCTCACAGTGACGTTACTTTGTTTTTAACACTATGAAGAGGTATTTTACAACAGATTTGTCCAGTGCAATATGTTATTGGATTTTTGATTGCTGCTACATTGAATATTGAGTGTTGTTTCAAATAAAATGAAATGCTAGATAATATTCTTTACTATACCTTCTGTTTAGAAGACAAATTCAAGTATGATAATGAAATGTGCAAAGACTGGAGCTAGAAAACCAAAGGGGAAAAACATGTTCAACATTTCTCAAGCAAAAATAATGGAAGAAAAAAATTAAAGTCTCAATTTAAAAGATTGAAGGGTTCTATAGGCAAAATACTGAATGATGCAAGAATAAGTTGTTGTTGTT
>NW_006408856.1:960219-978981 GCF_000296735.1 Chrysochloris asiatica
ATTGACAAAAGGCAAGGCTCCAGGAACTGATGGTTTAACAAACTGAAATCTTTCAACAAACTGATGCTGCACTGGAGGTGCTCATTCAGCTATGGCAAGAAATTTGGAAGACAGCTATCTGGCCAACCAATTGGAAGAGATCCATATTTGTGCCCATACCAAAGAAGGGTGATCCACTGGAATACCAAAATCATTAAACAATGACATTCACATAATATGCAGCAAAATTTTGTTGAAAATAGCTCAAAATGGATGAAGGAGTACACTGAAAGGGAGCTGCCATATTTCATGCTGGATTCAGAAGAGGAAATGAAATAAGAAATATGACTGCTGATAACAGAATAATGTTGGCTAAAAGCAAAGCATACCAGAAAATGTGCTGTATTGACTATGCAAACATATTCAAATATGCCGTATTGACTATGCAAATGCATTCAAACTATGGGTAACAATTTGAAGATGGGTATTGCAGAACATTTAACGGTGCTCCTGAGGCATCTGTATATAGAACAAGAGGCAGTCGTGCCCCATAAGCAAATGAAGATCCTGAAAGCTTTTCTCTAACATCATTAAGGTTGACTCTATTTGAGGAGTAAGCACTCAGTTGCATTTTGAGTGCCTTCAAATCTGAGGGTCTCGTCTTCCAGCAATATATCTGAAAATATTTTACTGTTATTCATAAGGTTTTCATGGGATTAATTCTCAGAAATGGACCACCCATTCCTTCTTCCTAGTACATTCTTAGTCTGGAAGCTCTACTAAAATCTGTCTAACATGGGTGATTCTGTATATATTTGAAATATCACTGTCTGTCTTCTAGGATCACTACAACATGCAAGTTACCACAGTATAACAAACTAACAGACATTTGAGTGTATACATATTTACATTGTGTTATTTAACTCAAATTTCAAGCAAAAGAAATGTGTTTAGCCTATCTCTTTTGGTGTGTGTGTATGTGTGTTTAATTATAAAACTATACAAGAAAAAAAAAAAAGAAAAGCCAGGGTATGTCCCAACACAAAAACTGAAAACATAATCAACAAAGTGTTATTTACAATCTAAAGCTATTTAAAGTCACAAATATTGAATGATACTGAAGGATGAGGAAAGCATCAAAACTAGACAGAAGGTGTACACAAAGACACTGCAAAAAAATAAATAAATAAAAAATGTCCATAGTAAATCATTTAAAGAGTGAGCAACAAACTGATACAGTCCTGAAGGCACTCACTCACCTATGCTAAGAAATTTGGAAAAGAGCTATCTGCCCAAATGATAGGAAAATATCCATATATCCATATTTATGCCCATTAAAAAGAAAGGTGACCCAACTGAGTGTCAAAATCATTGAACAATATTATTAATATGACATACAAGTAAAATTTTACTGAAGATAATTAAAAAATGACTGCAACAGTACATTGACAGTGAACTGCCAGAAACTGAAGCTTAATTCAGAAGCGGACATGGAACAATGAATATCTTTGCTGACGTCAGATGAATCTTGACTAGAAACAGAAAATGCGAGAAAATGTTTGTTTGTGCTTTATTGACCACACAAAGACTTTCAACTGTGTGGATCATTACAAGATACAGATCACATTGCAAAGAATAGATACTCCACAAGTTTTAATTGTCCCCATGAGGAATCAGTACATAGACCAAGAGGCATTTGCTGGTACAAAACAATGGGATTTTGAATGGTGTAAAGTTAGGAAAGTTTTACGCCAGGGCTGTATTCTTTCACCATTCTTATTCAACCTGTATGCTGAGCAGATAATATGAAAAGCTGAATTATATGAAGAGAGTGACATCAGGACTGGAGGAAGACTCAAAAACAGCCTTCAATATGCAAATGATACAACCTTGCTTGCTGGAAGCAAAGAGAACTTAAAATATTTACTACTGAAAATCAAAGACCACAGCCTTCAGTGTGGATTTCATCTCAATGTAAAGAAAATGAAAAGCCTCACAACTGTACCAATAAATAATATCATGAGAAGTGGAGAAAAGATTGAAATTGTCGAAGCCTTCATTTTGCTTGGATCCACAATGAGCACTCATCAAAGCAGTAGGAAAGAAATAAAATGATTTATTCATTGCATTAAATAAATCTATTGCACATGACCTCTTTAAAGTGTTCAAGAGCAAAGGTATCACTTTGAAGACTGGTGTGCCTGATCCAGGTCATGGTATTTTCAATTATCTCATAAGCATGTGCAAGTTGGACCATGAACTAGAAAGACTGTAGATGAAATGATTCAGTTGAGCTATGGTGTTGGAGAAGAATATTAAAAATAACATGAACTGCCAGAAGAACAAGCAAATCTGTGTTGGAAGTACAGCCAGAATGAATGTTCCTTAGACACAAAGGTGGTGAGACTTCATCTCTCATACTTTGGATCAGGAGGGATCAGTCCCTAGAGAAGGACATATGTGCTTTCAAGTCAGTTCTGACCCATAACGACCTTGTGTAGGATTTCTGAGGAGTAGCTGGTGAGTTTGAACCACTGACGTTGCAGCTCAAACGACTTTGCAGTCCAGCGCATTAACTCACATTGGCAATTATGCTTGGTGAAGTGAAGGGTCAGGGATAAACAGGAAGACCCCTCAATAAGATTGATTGTCACAGTGGCAGCAGTGATAGGGTTAAGTGTAACAACAATGTGAGGAAGGAACAAGATCAGGTAATGTTTGATTCTGTTGTGCATGGGTTCACTATGAGTCAGAACTGATTTAAATGCACATAACAACAAAAACAAAATAGCTCATAATTTAAATTCATACACATGAGTTACTAAGTGTGTACATCATCTATTTCTCATTCTCTTAACTCCTTTCTCTTTTTATCTTAGCTCTCTAGTCTTCTAATACTGTTTATTATTTGATTTATGATGAAACATTATATTCTGAATGATTTTTCTTTGCATCACTGAGATACTACTTCACTCAACTGTCTGCCATAATTGTTTGTACGTCTCATTTTAAGCAACTTCCCTAAAGAATTTTGATTGGGAAGATTAGAAGAGTTCTTTTTAAGTCAGACTTCCTTATAATGCCGATTGGTTTCCAATTACCTAAGGTAATTTCAGAGTCCTGGTGTGTTACTGGAGAATGCACTGTACCACAAAGTCAGTTTGAACTGTAGGTTTGGCAGTTTAAACTCACGAGACACTCCTCAGAAACCCTGTACAGGGTGGCTATAAATCGGGACCAACCCTATGGCACTTAACAGCAACAAGGTAATTTCAGTTTGTTGTTGTTTTCAGATGCTGACAAATCAGTTATGACTCACAGCAATCCTATTTATAACAGAATGAAGCACTGCCTGGTGCCACTCTTTTCTCAAAATTGCTGCTATGCTTGAGTCTATTGTTGTAACTGCTGTGTCAATGCATCTCCTTTAGTGTTTTCAACTTTTTCTCTGACCTACTACTTTACCAAGCTCCAAAATAAATGACACCAACCATTCCTCCAACATAAAACTCTCTACACTTCAGTTAGATTTGATAATTCATTATAATGGCCACACAGAACGCTGCCACTATACTCATAGTTACAGTGTTTTAGGAGAGCTAACAAGTTACGATTTACAGTCAGAAATGTTCAGGTCACAGTTCTAGTCAGGACAGTCTCTCCTTCACCATGTCTACAGACAAGGTTCAGTTGTTTGATGTGGCCTCTGTCATATTCCAACAATGATATAAAACCCTTTTATGACTGCTAATAGTGCTCACAGGGCACATCATTCTATCATAAGCACTTGGCTCTAGCTCTGTGGGTCAGCAAACCTAGATCCCCCAATTAAGTACCTAGAGACACCCCAGTCTGCAAACAAGCCTTCTGCAAAGTCGCTCAACTTTACTGACTCCATGTATATGAAAGACCATCTGTCTTGTGCTCTCATTCTTGGTTTTGCTGCTGCTATTCCTCTGCCAGTTTTCTGCTGCTTCTACAGTGTCATAGCCTTCTGACTCTGGTTCAAAGACGTTCAATGGACAGGGACCCCATGATCCAAAGGATGTATTCAAATCCTTTCTCTTCTTTGATATTAGTGACATCTCCTCTTCTGCTTCTGAAATGATTCATTTTATACCTCATGATGGTGGTGGTGGTGGTATGCCACGGAATCAGTTTCGACTCATACCTACCCTGAATAGGGTTTCCAAGGATGCAAATCTTTACAGGGGCAGAAAGTCTCATCTTTCTCCCACGGAATGACTGGTCATTTTGACCTACTGAACTTGACATTGGCAGTCTGACTCGTAACCACTACACTACAGGATGATAAAAATTATCAATCCCTGTTAACAATCACTCATAATTGATTCATCAACATTGTTCCTCACCTTCTTTTACCCAGATCCAAGACAGGCAAAAATGTTGTTTGGTGGGAGTTGCAAACACTATGGTTAGAAGAGTTATATAAAATAGTTCACTGCATTGCATAAGTATAGCATCCTTCTCTGGAGACGGGTCCATTCCTACAACATCTCCAAAGCATATGAGATGCTTTGGTCTTTCCGTCTTGCATTCTAAAAACCTTGTTGGCTGAACTTCTTTCAAAACAGATTTTTCATTTGTTTGTTATTCCATGGTATTGTCAATATTCTCTCTGGTAACCATAATGCAAATGCATCTATATTTCTTTGATTATCCTTATTAATTGCCCAGCTTTTACATGCATATGAGTTGATTAAAAGAATCCTGATTTGGGTCTGGATCAACTTAGTTCTAAAGTGACATTTTTGCTTTTTACATTAAAAAGAGATATTTTACAGCAGATTTGCTTAATGTGATATATTCTTAGACCTCTTGAATCAATTGTGAATCAAGTAAAATGAAATCCTTGACAACTTTATTCTTTTCTCCATTTATCAGGATGCTGCTTATTGGTCCAGTTGTGAGGAAATTTTCTATTTCTTAAAGTTGAGGTGCAATTCATACTGATGACTATAATCTCTTACTAAGTCTTCTGCACACTCATTTAGGAAGTTAAGTGATGTCGTATGCATATTGCAGGCTGTTAAATTTTCTTCCATTCTTGATGCTGCTTTCATATATATCCTAGTTTCTCCCAATATTTGCTCAGCTTACAGATTGGAATTGTAGTTGTGGTTGTTAGGTGCCATTGAGTCTGTACCAACACGTAGTGATCCCATGCACAACAAAGCTGCCCTGTTCTTCACCAACCTCACAATTGTTGCTATATTTGAGCCCATTGATACTGCCATTGTGCCAATTCATCTTGTACGAGGTCTTACTTTTTTTTTATCCAACTCACCATTTTACCAAACATGACATCCTTCTCCAGAGACTAGACCGTCCTGACAATATGTCTGAAGTAAGAGAGATGACGTCTGGCCATACTGGCTGACAGGGAACATTCTGACTGTACTTCTTCCAACATAGACTGGTTTGTTGTTTTAGCAGTCCATTGTAATGTTAACATTCTATTCCAAAATGTATAAATTTGAGGTCTTCCTTATTCACTGTCCAACTTTCTCATGCATATGAAGTTGTTGAAAATATCATGAATTGGGTCAGGCACACACTAATCTTCAAAGTTACATCTTTGCTCTTTGACACTTTAAAGAGGTGTTGTGCAGCAGATTTGCCTAATGTATGCAATATGTTGTTTGATTTCTTGACTGCTGCTTTCATGATTGTTGATGGTTGAACCCAGCAAAATGATGTCTCTGACAAATACAAACTTTTTCTCCATTTATCATGATGATATGTATTAGTCCGGTGGTGAGAATTTTTGTTTTCTTTACATTGAGGTACAATCCATATTGAAGGGTATTGTCTTTGATTTTCATTAGTAAGTACTTTAAGTCTTCTTCCCTGTCAGCAAGTGAGGGTGTATCATCTGTATATTGCAAGCTATTGATGAGTCTTCCTCCTATTCTGATGCCAAGCTTTTCTTCATATTATCCAGCTCCTCGGATTATTTGCTCAGCATACAAATTGATTAGGTATGGTGAAAGAATACAACTCTGGTCTACAGCTTTGCTAATTTTAAACCATCTAGTGTTTCCTTGTTCTGTTGGGACAACTGTCTTTTGGTCTATGTCCAGGGTCCTCATAAGCACAATTATGTGTTCTGGAATACTTTTTCTTCTCAATGCAGTCCATCCTCTGTCATGATCCACAAAACTGAAAGCCTTTGCAAAGTATATAAAGCACAGATAAGCATCTTTCTGGTATTTTCTGCTTTCAGTAAAGTTCTGCCTGGCCTTAGCAATAATAGCCTTTGTTTTATGAACTATTATGATTCTGGCTTGAACCTCTGGAAGTTCTCTGTCAATGTATGGCTGTGGCTTTGTTTTTTAATAATCTTTAGTGAAAGTTTGCTTTTATGGGATATTAATAATATTTTCCTATTATATCTGCATTCTGTTGGGTCACCTGTCTTTAAAATGGGCACAAATATGTATCTCTTTCAGTCAGTTAACCAGGTAGTTGTCTTCCAAATTTCTTGGCATAGATGTGTGAGTGTCTCCAGTGTTTCGTCAGTTTGTATTCAATTTATACTGAATGATTTCAATTTGTATTCCATCATTTCCGGGTGTCTTTTTCTTTGTCGAGGCCTTCAATGCAACTTGAACATCTTATTTCAGGATCATTGGCTCTTGATCATATTCTACCTGTTGAAATGGTTTCTTTTTTGATACAGTGACTTTGTGTAGAGTTATTTCAACTGAGAAGAAAGATGGTTTTCTTGCTTTCTTCTGGATGTATTTCTTGTTTCCTTTTATCATCTTATCAGTCTTTATTTATTTGTCAACAATTTTATTATTCCTAACATTTTCCAGCTTCAACAGATTCTGCTCCAGTTAAACATATCTCATCTGTGACTATCTAGAATATCTACCTCTTCAGATTTTAGTGTTGCATTTTGTTTCAAAATCTTTCTCTTAAAGGATCAATAAAAGTTTTCAAAAAGAAAAAAAAAATTTGCAGCTTATACATTTTGTCAGAAGGGAGTGATGGCTACTAATTTTCTTACAACATTAAAATGAAAACTATTTTCCTAGTCCTTTTAATAAGCTATTCTCTGAATGAGATACCTAGTGATATCTAATTTTTTTTTAATTACACTCACCTTCTATGCAATTATCATTTTCCCATTATCTGATATTCCAGCGCACCCTTTTTATGCATACCTTTTTCCAATATGCTGCTTTTGATGAACCAGATTATTTTTTATGAAAGGTTGTAGATAGTAAGCATAGAAAAGGATTTCACTATATGTTGATAGCAACTTGGATGCTATTAAGTCCATATTAATAATAATGATATAATGATGTTCAAGGACCTATATATATATATTTATTTAGACTAATAGCTTTCTACATGTACAGCTAGTTTTAAATAGACAACTTTTGTGTTATGGGAATATAGATTTTCCTCCCAAAGTAAAATGTGTAAGGAAGCTTTATAAGAAATCTTAATCGTTTGAATGTTTGTGGGATGTGGAATTCAGGTTTCTATTCCCTAAAGATAAAATAATACATATTCCCTCTCTCTGATTAGATAAGTCATGGACATATACCCTAGCCTTACCCAATAAAAGGCTCCTCTATGGTATTATGAAGCTTGAAAACTATCCATGATCCATAGAAAATATTCAGAAATAATAGTGAACTAACATGAGCACTGTGCAATAATCTTATTTTGACTATATTGGAGAGTAGTGACTGGTAAGCGTGTAATTAGTTGGAAACTTAATCAGTTACTTTTATTTGAACTCCTCTTTGTTTTACTGCAACCAGCTTTTCCTTAGTCCCTGCCTATTTTTCATGCTGGAGTCCCTAGTCCCCTTGTGAATTTTTAAACTACCTAAATATAATAACAAAGTGTTCATTATTTTCTTCTGCTAACCAGAGTTAAGTAAGTTAAGGAAGACCAAATTGAGTTATGGTATTGGAGAAGATTATTAAAAGTACTTTCTTCCAGAAGAACAAACAAATCCATCTTGGAATATGTACATCCAGATAGCCCCTTAGAAGCCATGATGACTATACTTCATCTCTCATATTTCTCACGTTGTCATTAGGGAACATTACTTGGGGAAGGAAATCATGCTTGGTAATGTGGAGATTGGGAAAAAAATAGAAATTAACCCAATAAAATGGATTGACACAATGAAAGCAACAATGGGCTCAAATGTAACAATTGTGAGGATAGTATAGGGTAGGGCAATATTTCTTTCTGTTGTGCACAGGGTCACTATGTGTTAGAAACTAGTTGACAAACCTAACATTAGTAATCGGAGATAGTTTATCTTGCATATAATCATAAAACCTGACTGATATGCAAGAATTGCATTCAAAACAGTAAAAATTATCTATTTTTGTCTGCAAAGATAGATCATTTTTTGTGGTGTGGCTAACCACAAGGTCTGAGGTTGAAGTCCAACAGCTGCTCATTAGAAATCCTATACAGAGTCATTATTATTTGGAAGTTATTTGACAGCACTTCACAACAGCAACAGAGACACTGAAAACACCCACAATCTGTCTGACAGCTTGTTATACTGTGGTGTCCTGCCTCCTGCAATGATGCCAACAATAGTTCAAATACAAGCATGGTCACTCATAGTGGACAGATTTCACTGTAAATTCCTAACTAAAACAGACTAGGAAGAATGGCTTGGGGATCTACTTTTGAAAATTTTAGCCATTAAAAACTGTGTATTGTAACAGAATGTTATCCAATTTATTTAGTATATATCATCTGAATTGATCATTTACTGGAGAAAGATATCATATTTAATGAAGTAGAGGGCTAGTAAGGGTAAAAAAGGTTCCCAGTGAGATGAATTTGTACAGTAGACACAATGATGGCCTCAAAGATGCCAATGATCCTGAGAGTAACACAGGATCAGCCAACATACACGAGGTCACAATTATTTGAAGTCAATGTGACTCCAGGTACCTATTTATCTATTGGGAATCCTAGTGTGGTGCTATAGGATAAGCACTGGACTGCTAACCACAAGTGTGGCAATTCAAACCCGCCAGCCACTCTTCAGAAATCCTATAAAGTGTTGCTACATGTCAGAACTGACTTGATGGCACTTAACATCATTGAAAACATTAAGCCTATTATAGCAATAAGTTCAATATAATATAAAAAGTTATTACTTTTTACATTTTATTTTACTTTCCTATTGATCTTGTATATAATTCAAATGGAAGTTAATTTAAAATTTAGATTATTGATTATTCACACTATCTATAATGAGAAAGTTTTTTAATGCCAAAATATGTAGTATGCATGCACTTATAACTAGAATCAGTTACTTAAATGCATTATTAAAGTATTTACAGTCAGATCTTTCAGTGAAATATGAACTTCTAAAATATAGTAAATTGATATTCACTACAAGCCAAAGATATTTCTCATGAGATTGATTTCATATATACACAGACATACAAATAATAACTTTCTAATATACATTGTATAAACGCAAAATGCCTAATTGATAGCCTTGAAGTAGGTGAAAATTAATGAGGGAAGAAAACATTTTGAATAAAACTCACTGTTCTCCCAGTTAAATATATTATTATATTAAAGTTTGAAATATCTTTCTTAGGTTTTACAATTTAAATGAATATGAGAATGTATTAAATACATATTGTTGTTGTTGTTAAGTGTCGTCAAGTTGATTCTGACCCATAGCGACCATGTATAGGGCTTCTGAGGAGCAACTGGTAAGCTTGAACCACCGACCTTGCAGTTCAAACAGCTTTGCTGTCTGGCACATTAATCCACAGCATCATAGCAAGGCTCCATTAAATACATAGTGATGTTTATTATTAAATAAGGAAATGACACTTATGGACGGTGCAGTCAAAGAAATCAAATGATGTATTTCATTAGGCAAATCCACTGCACAAGACCTGTTTAAAGAGTTCAAAAGCAAAGATGGCAGTTTGAGGACTAAAGTGTGACTGACCCAAGCCATTGTATTTTCAAAAGCCACATATGCATGTGAAAGTTGAACAATGAAAAAGGAAGACTCTAGAATTTGAGTTATTGTGTTGGAGAAGAATATTAAAAGTACCATGATTGTCAAAAGAACAAACACTTCTATGTTTGAAGAAGTACTACCAGAATGTTCCTAAGAAGCCAGGATAGTCACACTTCATCTCTTATACTTCAGACATGTTGTCAGAAGGGACCCACCTCTGGAAAAGGACACCATGTTTGGTAAAGTGGAGGAACACCAAAAAAGTGGGAGATCCCTAATGAGATGGATTGGCACAGTGGCAGCCACAATGGCTCAAACATAGCAACAATTGTGAGGATGTGTTAGGACTGGGCAATGTTTCATTATATTGCACATAGGATCACTATAGTTTGGAACCAACTGAATGGCACCTCAATGGCACCTAACAACAAATAACAACTTATGAATCAATTTCAAAACGCAGTGTTTTTAAACTAAAAAATCCCCAAGCCCTACTCTACAAATTGCAATGTATTTATAACTAGGTTTTCCAGTCTCCTCAAATCTGCCTGTGAGTTGTGTTGATTCACAGGAACTTTCTCTACTTGAGATGATCCAGAAAGACAATGCCAAAGTACTAAAAGCTATAATGAAAGAAAACAAAAACAAATTTTTTTTTTTTTTAAATATGCTAGAGATTCTTATAGATAACATTTGAGCTAAACTAAACCATTCAAATATATAACATGTGATAACTGATATAAATTTTGTTTTCTTTAGACAATCCAATCAAATTTCAATTTGATTTTAAGGGAACACACATCCTTACATATACATAATACATTTTTTTTTTTCTTAAATGTTTTGTTGCGAATTATGTGATAGTTTACATGGGAGAACATTGGTTTTACATTCATTCTATCATATATCCTCTCATTGCCATGGTTACAATCCCCTTCATGCAATCCTTCCCCTGTGCCCCCCAGGTCTTCAGCACATCGTCGCTTTCTCTCTCTGGATCTAAAATGATAATGCAATTTTAAGAATAATTCCATATGTATTTCTACGTCATTACTATTGTTAGTTACCATTAAGTTGATCTAATTTATGGTAACCATAAAACAGTGAAATTAATTGCTAGTCCCATAATCAGTTGCTTATCACTCAATTGTAATCAATTAGGTTTTGAAAATCAATGATTTTCAAGAGTATATTGGTAGGCCTTTCTTCTTGTTTCCTTTTGTCAGAAGATATGGTGAAATCCTGTGTGGAGTCCTGGTATGGTGCTATAGGATAAGTACTGGACTGATAACTGCAAGTTCAACCTTTCAAACCCACCAGTTGCTCATTGGAATCCCTATACAGTGTCCTTATGAGTAGGAACTGACTTGATGGCAATTAATGACAATAGCATAGTGTAGTCTGTTCAGTAGTAAAGCACCACATAAATTACCACAGCCTGATGGTAGTGACTACACATGTGGTGGTATCTTGGCCAGAATCTAACCTTGGTATTCTAAATGGAAGGTGAGATTTCTACCACTGAACCATCACTCCCTTCATGCCTATTTCACTGGGCATCTACATATCAATTTAAAAAATTGAATTCCATGTGTAATTTGACTATAAGATTAACAAATGAAATTAGAAATAGTGATTGAAACAGAATTCAATAATGACATATGATACTGCATCACCAAGTTTATGAGCAGTTATCAATAGGATTTATAATTCCTGATAGCTCTGTGGTTAAGTGTTGCACTACTAACTGCAAGGTCAGCCGTATAAAGCCACCAGCTGCTCTAAAGTAGAAAGGTGAGACAGTCCACTTTGGTAAAGATCGACAGCTTCAAAAATCCCATGAGATAGTTCTATTTGATCCTACAGGTCACTATGAGTCAGAATAAACTCAATGGCAGTAGATATTGGTTTTGGTATCATTAGGATTTATAATCACTATACATTAAAAATAAAGCTATACAACATAACAAGAAAATGTGGAATCATTTTGAAATCTGAAAACTAGATAGAAATTTAAATTTATAGACCTGCTAAGAATTTGTACAGTTAGTTTATTTGACTTCAATTTTAAGAAGATTTATGAATTTGTAAGTATTTCCTCAGTATGGATATAAGTGTTCCTAGGGATTGCTTTTAAGTTTTTATTGGGAGTGGTGGTGATAGTGCGTAAATTAGTAAAAAGATTGGAATAAGAAAGAAAAGCTATGGGAAAAACAGTGAGTTTTTTAAATTTCTCACCATCTAAGATTCTAACTTTGAAATATACATGTTGTATAAATTGTAGTTTTTTTCATTTAATCATTAATTGCAATCTTCAGTCAAAAAAATAACTATTGTTAAGAAAATAATTAAAGCATTTTGATTTTTATATTCAAGCCAGTGCCTTACCTAATTTAAGTCACATTGTATTCTAACTCAGCACATCATTCAAGTTCATGATTTCTTTACACACTTTAAAATTTTTCACCCTCATCCTTATGTATGTCTCACAATCAAAACGTGCATCAGTTATTAAGTCTCAAGATCAACACCTAAATTGATCATTGAGTTTCATGGAAAACTACAAAATAGCACAGAATTATACCAAAATATTCCTAAGTGACTACACTGCTACCATTTTTCATTCTCTCTAGTATTTCCAGATATTAGATGCACACGAAATGTGTTCCAACTCAGAACAACCCTAGGTACAACAGAAAATAACACTGCCTAATCTTGGATGCAGTGCTGTGAGTTAATGCGCGAGACTACAAAACCATTTGAACTGCAGGGTCAGCAGTTCAAGCTCATCAGCTGCTCCTCAGAAACCCTAAACAGAGTCTCTATGGGTCGGAACCAACTTGACACTACTTCACAACAACAACAACAATCTTGCATCATTCTCACAATCACTGTTGCATTTAAGCCTATTGGTGCAGCCACTTTGTCAGTCCTTCTCATTGGGAATCTTCTTATTTCCAGTGATCCTCTACTGTAATAAGCATGATGAAAAGTATATTAAAGTAACTTTCTTTTGATTACATCCAATAACTAGATCCTCCTGCAAAACCCAAGTGGGTACCATATCTGACTTCCTCAGGCTTCACAAGGGAGGAGGAGAATCAAACTCAAAATCAGACAAGGCTGATTCCTATGAAGTGGAAGCCAGACATGCCCTTACTGTACACCTTCTTTATTCTGACAACAAACTTCCCTCTCACAGTACTATCAGCTTCACATCTGGGTTCTATATCCATGGCAATAGCCACATAGAACTCATAACAATACTCATAATTATGGAATTTATTAGGGAAGTGAACATGGTACAACTCAGAATCAGAAACCAATCCAGGCCACAACAGTTCTCCAGTCAGAAATATCTCTTCTCTGCCATACATACTACAGACATGCTTGCTCTTGTCTTGAACCTCTCAGCCATTTGACTCCTTGGCCTCTTCCTCAATTCATGGTCCTAGAGCACACAACTGCTCTGCATCTCCATGCCACCACCTCTGCCAGTATCTCTGCCATTGCTTCTACTGTTGCCATTTTTTTGGGTTGGGATCCCATGCTCTACTCATGTTCTTCCTTCTTGATGATCTTGGTATTTTCCATTCCTGCTTTGGAGATGACTACTTTTACACCTAGCTGGATGGTAAAACTAATCAGTACTACACTGAAAGTTATGTATACCGTATTTGCATAACCTGATCTGGATGGAATTAAGAAGACTTAATTAGAAAACACCACATCGAGTAAATTCAAGGTGTCACAAGGTGCTGATAATATATCCAAAATAATTGAGGTGAAGGCCTATTCAAATTAATATTTCTCTTTAAAAAAAAAAAAAATGTAGTGCTTTTGTTAAAACTTTCCAATGACAATTATTGTCTAAACAATAGTCTTTCACAGTTTTACATTACCAGAAGTCCTGGTGTGGCACTGTGGGTTAATACACTGGACTGCAAGGTTGGTTTGTACTTCAAGGTCGATGGTTCAAGCCTACTAGCCTCTCCTCAGAAACACTATACAGGCTTTCTATGGGTCAGAACCAACTCAACCAGCAATTAACAACAACAAAATACATATAAATGTTGCTACAAAGAATCATCAAACCTAATTGTTATTCATCAATTATAGAAAAAGCCAGCCTCAACACAATAATCTATTCAGAAATTTACATGAATTTAATATGAACTAATCTAACTTCATATTGTTTAATACCTTGAGAGTTTTTGGATACATTTTGTTTTCTGGGTATCCTTGCTCATCTCCCCTTCTCTTAAAAACACTCCATTACAGCTTTGTGTGGATGAGCACTTAACAAAAGCAATACAGTAAAACCTATGAGAATTGGAACTCAAAGGTATGTCTTGCTTTTTCAGGTCATACAATGCTTCTTTCATTGACAAGATTCACTTTTACCACTTTTTTATCACTCTCTACTGCTGTTGCTAGATATCACAGGGTTTATTCTAGTCCATTGCCTCCTTATATACAAAAGAACAAAACATTAATCAGTTTTGTGCCATCCTCACAATTATTGCTATGTTTGAAACCATTGTTGCAGCCATTTATTTCTCCTGATAACATGCCCAAAGTACATGAGTCAATGTCTCACCATCCCAGTTTCTGACTACACATCTTCTAAGACTATTCTTCATTTGTCTAGAAGTCCATGGTATGTTTAATATTCTTCACCAACATCATAGTTCATCGTTATCAATTACTCTATCTTCCTCAGTCATCGACCAACTTTTATACACATATAAGGTGACTGAAAATAACATGGCTTAGATCATGCTCACCTTAGTACTCCAAGTGACTTTACTTTCCCACACTTGTTGTTGTTGTTAAGTGCTGTAGAGTCAATTCTGACCCATAGCGACCCTATATAGGGTTTCCAAGGAGCAACTAGTGAGCTTGAACCACTGACCTTGCAATTCAAAGACTTTGCAGTCTCATGCATTAACCCACAGCACCACACTTATAAGAAGTTATTTCCAACAGATTTGCCCAATGAAATATGTCTTTCTTGAATACTGAATCCATAGATATGATTCTAGATCCAAGTAAGATGAAATCCTGAACAACTATAATATTGTCTCCATTAAGCATGATGTTGTTTATTGGCCTAAATGTGAAGATTTTTATTTTATTTATATTCAGCTGTAATCTACAGTGAAGGTCGTGTATTCTTTGATTTTCATTAATAAGTGCTTCAAGTTTTCCTTACCTTCTGCAAGCAAAGTCGTGTCATCTGGGTAATACAAGGTATAATGGTTTGGCACTGTGGGTTGATGTGCTAGACTGCAAAGTCAGTTTGATCTGAAAAGTTGGCAGTTCAAGCTTACCAGCTACTCGGAGGAAATGCTACAAAAGGTTGCTATGGGCCAGAACTCAAACAATGGCACTTAACAGCATCAACAACTATAAGTCTTTCTTGCTGACCTGGTGTGGTGCTGTGAAATAATGCCCTAGACTGTAAGGTCAGTTTGAATCACAAAGTTGGTGGTTCAAATTCACCAGACACTCCTCAGAAATCCTATATGGGTCGGTCTGAGTTGAAACTGACTCAGTGGCACTTAACAACAACAATGAGTCTCTATTAGTGGAAAACATTTGAATTTCCTTACTGAGAAGTTTCCTTCTCACTCAGATTTCAATTCTCATAGGTTTTACTACAAAATATTTTCATATAAGGGAGTAAATTAAAAAAGTACTGCTATGTCAGGAGGGACCAGTTGCTGGATAAAGGTATCATGTTTGGTAAGGTGGAACGTCAGAGAAACAGAAGAAGACACCCATGAGATAGATTGGCAAAGTGGCAGCAACAATGAGCTCAAGTGTGGCAATGACAGTGAGCGTGGCCCAGGACTGGGCAGTGTTTCATTCTGTTGTGCATAGTGTCGCTATGAGTTGGTACCAACTCGATGGCACCTAACAACAACAGGATGAGCACTGGACTGCAAAATACACAATCAGTAGTTCAAATCCACAAGCTGATCACCAGAAATGCTATACAGGGTCTTTATGAGTCAGAACCAACTTAATGCCACATAACAACAACATTATATGTCCAGTTAATATACGCACAGAGGAGGTGGGGCTTGATGGTGGACAAGGTAGAGGTGCAGTGAAGATATCTGTAAGCAATAATACAAAATACCAGGCAAAGTGGAATCAGGGAAGAGCTTCAAAACTCTGAACCACATATGTAAGAATATTTTTAAAGTTTGTAGACTTATAGCTAGTGGAACTTGTAGTGGAAGCAAGAAATCTCAAACTTTCAAACCTGCTGGGCACAGCAGTCCTGAGCTGACAACTGGGTGAGACCAAACGGAAAGGCCAAATGGGGGAGTAGGCAGACCTGCCACTGACTAATGCCTGTGGGAACCTGGAGACAAAGGGGAAAATATTTTTTGTTTTGTTTTGTTTTGTTTTTTCTGATTTTTTTTGGTGTCTGATCATTAGGATCTTGCTATCTGCACACCTCCATTCTGGTGACTAAAGCGGGTGCCTGAGAGAGTGGACAACCCCCAGCCCCACCACTGGAAGATCCTTTACCATGCATGTGCACAGATTCTCTCAGCATTCAAAGGGACAGTTGCTGCTAAACCAACCAGCAGCACAAAATGTCCACAGCCAGCCCTGACCTATTTATAAATAGGGAAAGAGCAAGAACAGGGGCTGTGGAATGGGAGAGACTAAAAACAAAACAGGCAGAAAATTAAAACCTCAGGTACAGCATAACAACCAACAGTGGCATCTAGAAATTTATCTGCCAACCTTGAAAGCAAGAAGGTGAAAGAGGATATTAAAGTCATACTGATATTAGGTTACAGATCTTTTTTTTCCTTCCTTCCTTCTCTCTCTCTCCTCTCAACAACTGTGAAAGTTACTCTGAGTTAAGCAATTGGAAGTGTGAAAAGGGAAGTCAAATTCCTGATCATATCTACGTGGAAGCAATCAGAAAGCATGAAAAATACCAAAACACACACTCAATTAAGTATTAAGGACACAGATAAACACTAAGCATGTCCAAGAAGCAAAAACAGATTACCATATCAGAACATGTCCAGAAACAACATAAAATGTCTGAGACAAATTACCTAGAGGTAGACCTATAGGTAGGAGGGCGAGCTTTAGAAATGCCTGAGAAGGAATTCATAAAAATGATTATACAATATTTCAAAATACTGGAGTTGAGAAAAGTAAGGAAGAAATCAAGAGAGTGCTACAGAAACTATCAAATAAGACAGATACAGCATTGGAAACTATTTAAAACCTACAGAAAGAGGTCCAAATGATTAATAATAGAATATCAGAAATAGACAGTATACAGAAAGGGAAAAGAAGTTGAATTGAAGAGATAGAAGCCAGAACTAGTGAGTTGGGAGACAAATCTCTCAATATTACTAAGATAGAAAAGCAAGTGGAAGGAAGGATTAAAAAAAAAAAAAAATCCCAAGAATGTAAGAGATTCATGCTGGACAACCTGAAAAAGAATAAAAAGAATAATAAGAATTATCAGCATTCCAGAACAGGAAGAATCACACAAGTCCACAGAGGAAATAGTTGAAGAACTGCTGGAAGAAAATTTCTATAATATCCTGAAAAGTGAACAGATAAGACTTCAAGAATTTCAACGAACCCGAGAAAGGATAACCCCCAAAAGAAAATCACCAAGACATATCATAATCAAGCTCTTAAAAATCAAAGATAAGGAGACAGTGCTGAAAGCAGCTAGGAAAAATAGAAGTGTTACATACCAAAATCCCAAGTCAGATTAAGCTAGAATCTCTCTACAGAAACCATACAGGCAATAAGGCAAGGGGAGACACATATAAACCCTGAATCCAGCAAAGCTGTTAGTCAAATACGAGGCATAATCAAAACATTCCAGAATAAAAAGAAGTTAAAGGATTTTTCCAAAGGCAACCCTGTGTTATAAATCATCCTAAAGGGAGTTCTCTGGATTGCGAACAAACAAGAACAGAAAACAACCAGAGATTGATATACATGGCAGCAACTCCCGAAACTCAATCTACAAATAGAAGAGGCGAGAACAGAAGAAAACAATTAGAAAAATTCAAAGGATCTGAGAGGTCAATCTATGATCAAAACAATTGCATTGTGAAAGAAGGTAAACACATAGAAACAGAGAATCAGATGGTGAGAAGGTCAGGTAGATTACAGGAAAAAGCAGACTGCACTAAATGAAGGGAAAAGTTACTGGAATATAAAGTAACCTCAAGGAAAATTAACACTTCACAACACACCAAGAAAATGAAAATCCAAGAAGAGCATGGAAAAAGACACTGAAACTTGCTGTCCAGCTTAGACATGCAAAAGCAAATGGAGGAAATGAGGAGGTCCAAGAGCTGAACAGAAAATTTCAAAGATCAACTCGAGAAGAAAACCCAAATAAAACAACAAAATAAGCAAAGATCTGGAGTCAGAAAGCCAAAAAGGAAGGACACAATCAGCATTTCTCAAGCTGGGAGAATTGAAGAAAAAATTCAAGCCTAGACATTCGTTATTGAAGATACTCTGGGCAAATTATTGAATGATGCAAAAAGCATCAAAAGAAGATGGAAGACATACAGAGTCACTGTACCAAAAAGAAATGGTTAATGTTCAACCATTTCAAGAGGTAACATTTGATCAAGAGCCAATGATATTAAAGAAGGATGTCCAAGTTACAATAAAGGACTTAGCAAAGAACAAGGCACCAGGAATAGATGGGAAAAAAATTGAAATCTTTCAAGAAAGTGAAACAGCACAAGAGGCACTCA
>NW_006408856.1:983331-988142 GCF_000296735.1 Chrysochloris asiatica
AACAACAACAACATTGATAATTGCACTGAATATAAACAGATTGAATGCACCACTTAAGAGACAGAGGGAAGTAAATTGGAAAATGATACGAGATCCTTAATATGCTGTCTGCAAGAGACACATCTTACACACAGAGACAAAAACAGATTAAAAGTCAAAGGATGGGATAAAAATATACCAAGTTCATTGCAATAAAAAATGAACAGGAGTAGCTGAACTAATCTCTGTAAACTAAACTTTATGGATAAAACCAGCATAATAGTTATGATTAAAAGAACAGTTGAACAACATGACATGACCATAAAAAATATCTATGCTCCCAACAAAAGAGCTCCAAAATATATAAATCAAACTTTAGGAGATTTGAAGAAAGAAATAGGTGAATCTACAATAATGGTGGGCAATTTTAATAAACCACTTTCCAAAATGGATAGAACAACCTGAAAGAAATTTGACAAAAACACAGGGGAATTAACAACACAACCAGCCAACTGGAATTCATAGATAAGTAGAAAGCATTAAACCCAACAACAGCACAATATACATTCTTTTCCAGTGCACATGGAACATTCTCCAGAATAGATCATGTGTTAGGCTACATAACAAACCTCCATAAATTTACAAATATCAAAAGACTACAAAGCATCTTCTGAGACTGCAATGCTATCAAATCAGAAATTAACAATAGAAGGAACAAATAAATAAAGCCAAATACATGGAAATTGAATAACACACTGCTGAAAAGCAACTGGGTAGTAAAAGAAATAAAAGGTGAATTTACAAAGTCCCTAGAAACAAATGAGAATGAAAAGACAATATACCAAATCTTTAAGACAAGGCAAAAGCAGTGCTGAGAGGACAATGTATTGCAATAAATGCCATAGGGAAGAAAGAGAAGAAAGAACCAAAATTAACACATTAGCACAGCATCTACAAGAATTAGAAACAGACCAACAGTAAGCAAATCAGATTAAGCTCTGACATCTCATCAGAAACCATGCAGATAAGATGGCACTTGAGAGATATATACAAAACCCTGAAATAAAACCGCCAACCAAGAATTGTTTATCCATCAAAACTGTCAGTCAAATTAGACGGTGCAATCCAAACATTCCAGGATAAACAAAAGCTAAGATATTTTGCCAAAGCCAATTCAGCACTTCAAAACTTCCTAACGGGACAGAAATCCCACAAGAACAAACAACAACCAGAGATTGAAAGGTGTAGTAACACCACCTGAAATTCAGATGATGGATAGCAGAGTCTAGAAAAGACCAAATTAAACAATGAATTCAAAGGAGCTGGGAGTTCAACCAAAGATCAAAATAATAAAAATGTCAAAGAAGAGGTAAATGTAGGAACAAAGATCTAGGTGGTGATGTGGTCAAGTAGATTACAGGATACAACAGATTATTTTAAATGGAGTGACTATAAAGTAAGCCCAAAGAAAGTTAATATTTCACAATTTGCCATGAAAATGAATTTCGAAGTGAACAAGCAACTATGAAAACTAAGGAGAAAGAAATAGCTCAAAAAAAAAAAAAAAAAAAAATTAGCACAAGAAGGCATGCCGAACAAAGGAACAAACAGCATTACCAAAAAGTTAACCTAATGTTGGCAATTAATTTATACCTATCAATAATTAAATTGAATGTCAATAGAGTAAATGCACCAGTGAAGAGACAGAGTGGCAGAATGAATAAGAAAACCAGACCCTTCAATACACTGTCTGCAAGAGACATACTGTACACACAAAGACAAAAACAGACTAAAAGCTAAAGGATGGGAAAAAAAATAGACCAAGCTAACTGCAACAATAAACAAGCAAGGATGGCAATACTAATCCCTGATAAAGTAAACTTTAAGACAAAAACTAGCATAAGAGATAAAGAAGGACACTATCTCATGATCAAAGGGTCAATTGAGCAAGGTGACATAACCATAATAAATATCTATGCTCCCAACTAAAGAGCAACAAGATATATGAAGCAAACCTTATAAGAATTGAATAAAGAAATAGATAAATCTACAGTTATAGTGGGAGATTTTAATATGCCATTTTCGAAAAGGGATAGAATAACAATAAAGAAACACAACAGAGTTACAGTGGAACTAAACAGCACAATCAACCAACCCATCAACAGAAAAATAAACATTCTTTTCCAGTGCACATGGAACATTCTCCAGAATTGACCATGTGTTAGATCACAAAGCAAGCCTCCATAAATTTGCAAACACCAAAATACTACAAAGCATCTTTTCTTACTGCAATGCTATAAAACTATAAAGCAACAATTAGAAAATCAAGGGAATAAAGTTGAATACATGGAAACTGAATAACACCGTGCTGAAAAGCAAGTGGTAAAAAAATAAATTAAATGTGAATTCATAAGTTCCTAGAAACAAATAAGAATGGAAACACAACATACCAAAAGCTTTGGTACATGGCGTAAGCAGTTCTGAGAGAACAATTTATTGTGATAAATGTATACATTCAAAAAGAAGAAAGAACCAAAATTAACATATTCACACAGCTTCTACAACAATTAGAAACAGACTAATAGAGGGAACATTCAGTCACCAAAAGAGAAGAAACAATGAAGATAAGAGCAGAAATAAATTAGATGGAAAACAGAAAAACTATAGAAAGAATAAAAAAGTAACCTAGTTCTTTGAAAGGGTTAATAAAATTGACAAACCATTGGCAAACCTAAGAAAAGAAAAGAGGGAGAAAACAGTAATAACTCACATTAGAAACTACATGGGTGATGTCACAACAGAACCATATGAAATCAAAAGGATAATAACAGAATACTATGAAGAGTTGTACTCCAACAAATTCGAAAACTTAGAAGAGATGTATATATTTTTAGAAATTCACGACCTATCTAAACTTACACAGAGTGAAATAGAAAACTTGAACAGACCCATAACAAAAGAAGAAATCGATCAGGTCATCAAAAAACTCCCAACTAAAAGAAGTCCAGGCCCAGATGACTTCACTGGTGAGTTCTACCAAACATTCAGGGAAGAGCTGTCACCAATTCTAATCAGATTATTCCAGAATATAGAAAAGGATGGAAAACATCCTAATACTTTTTATGAAGCATGCATAACCCTCATTCCAAAATCAGGGAAAGACATCACTAAGAAATAAAATTATAGATAAATATCCTTCATGAACATAGACACAAAGATTCTCACCAAAACCCAAGACAACAGAATCCAGCAACACATCAAAAAAATAATACATCGTGACCAATGGGTTTCATATAAGGGAAGCAAAGTTGGTTCAACATTAGAAAAACAATCAATGAATCCATCACATAAATAAGAAAAAGGAAAAGAACCACATGATCATATTAATTGATGCAGAAAAGGCAATTGACAAAATCCAACGTCTATTCCTGACTAAAACCCTCAAAAAGTAGGAATAGATGGAAAATTCTTCAACATAATCAAGAGCATATATACAAAACCAACAGCCTACATCACTCTCAATGGAGAGAAACTGAAAGCCTTCCTTCTGTCAACGGGAACCAGACAAGGATACCTTTGTCACCACTCCTATTCAATATTAAATTGGAAGTCTTAGCCAGAGCTATACTGCAAGATAGGGAATTTAAAGATATTCAAATTGTCAAAGAGGAAATTAAACTCTCTCTATTTGCAGACAATATGATCCTATACATAGAAAACCCCAAAGACTCAGTAAAAAAGCTACTAGGCATCATTGGAAAATTCAGCAAAGTGGCAGGGTATAAGATCAACATACAAAAATCTGTTGGATTCCTCTATAGTAACAATGACAGCACTGAAAAGGACATTAGGAAAGCAATATCATTTACAAAAGTCACCCAAAGGATGAAATATTTAGGAATAAACATAACCAGAGAAAAAAAAAAGACATATACAAAGAGAATTACAAAACAATACTATAAAAAAAAAAAAAAAAAAAAAGAGAGATTTAAAAAGTGGAAGAACATACCATGTTCCTGAATAGGAAGACTCAACATCGTACAAATGTCAATACTGCCCAAAGCAATTTACGGATATAATGCAATTCCAATTCAGATTCCAGTGACATTATTCTTCAAAGAGATGGAAAAGACAATTACAAACTTTATATAAAGGAAAGAGGTCCAGGATAAGCAAAGCACTGCTAAAGAAGAACAAAGTTGGAAGCCTCTCACTCCCAATTTCAAAATGTACTACATGACTAAGGTGGTCAAAACTGCATGGTACTGGTACAATGAAAGATACATTGACCATTGGAACAGAATTGAGAATCCAGAAATTAACCCATCTACATACAGCTAACTGATTTTCGACAAGGTACCTAGGTATATTGCATGGGGAGGAGATAGTCTTTTCAACAGATGGTGCTGGCAGAACTGGAAAGTGATATGCAAAAGATTGAAACAAGACCTTTATTTCACCTTTTATACAAAAACCAACTCAGCATGGATTAAAGACCTAAATGTGAATCCCAAAATTATGAAGGCCATCAATGAAAAAAATAGGAACAAATGTAAGGGATCTAATTCACGGCATACACAGACTATGAAACATTTTGAAAATTACACAAACAGAAGAAGACAAATAGATGATTGGGACACATTAAAATTAAAAACTTATGTGCATCAAAAGACTTCACCAAAACAGTAAAAGGAACCCACAGAATGGGAAAAAATATTTTGCAACGACACATCAGCTAAGGGACTCATTTCTAATATATATGGGAAATTACAACACCTCTACAAGAAAAAGACAAATAACCCAATTAAAAATGGGCACAGGACATGAACAGA
>NW_006408856.1:988923-989562 GCF_000296735.1 Chrysochloris asiatica
ACAACAGGACTCCGGGATACAGGGATTGAGGCATGCTTTGAAGTGGTTAAAGAGGGGAATAATGTTAAGATGCTTGGCTGTCTTTTGAATCTTGGGTTCCCTTGCATACCATTGTAAAATAGACACTTGAGGCAGGGAAAAAGGAATAGCCAGAAATATCATCATAGAAAGCTTGTAAGTCCATCTTCAGCCTATAACTGGTTGGAATACCTTAAACCAGGTTAAAAGTTGCCCAGTAAATGAGGCTTCCTGTGGAGTCTTTGCATTGCATAAGACCATAGGTGGAATCCAGAACCCCATCTAGAATGGTCTGAGGTGGAAAATTTCCACCAGAAAGTGCGAGTAGACAAGCATGGAGAGGCTAGAAGAGAAGATATTCATGAAAGAAAGACCAGCAAGAAAATCAGAAATAATAATGGCAGTCTGATTACTACAAGAACAAGTAAGCTGTTTACCAGAAAGCCATCAAGGCAGGTGGTCGGGTCCCTTCAAAGCAAACTCCTTCCAAGACTAAGACTAAAGGTGAGTACATGAGGAGTCATTTTGTTTGAGTGGTGACTAAGTTTGTCACCAATAAGAGGAAGTGAGAGAAAAAAAGCAATGAAGCTGCGAGCTAATTTGGATCATGTTCAATGGATG
>NW_006408856.1:993784-997333 GCF_000296735.1 Chrysochloris asiatica
ATTTCCAATTAAAACAATGACTTACAATGAGGTCTTGTGGACCTATTCAATTCAAGGCAATAATATCAGTTTGGAGTCCTGGTGTGGTGCTATGGGTTAATGCATTGAACTGCAAATTCAGTTTGAACCACAAGATCAGCAATTCAGAACCTACTAGAGCACACCTAAAACAACAAACAAAAACAAGGTCAGTTCAAACGGTTATGTTGACTTTTTTCAGGGATCCCAAAAGGATTATCTTGATCAGTTTTCTCTAAGAACTTAAGACAATCATGAGGGCTTATAAAAAATAAAAAATAAAAAATAAAAGAAAGAAAGCTGCTTAGTTAGAAAAAATGCCAGTGTTGTTATGTTGAAACAATTTTTCCTCCATCATGGCTAATTTTTCAAGGGTAAAAAGGGATATCCTAAAATAATTATATTCAGAAACCTTACCATATCCACCCTTTAGTCTTGATATTGACCCTTCAAACTTGGTTTTGTTCTCCAAACTCAAAGAACATTTAAAAGGAACATGATTTGAGCCCTCCCAGAGTACTAACCTTCTGTTTTGGCATGCAGTAAATCAAAGAGCACGGGAGAACAAACAAGATTGCAGATAAGGTAGAAGTGCAGTGAAGAACTCTGTCAGCAACAACACAGAATACTGGATCAAGCAGGCTCAAGTGATGGTCCCAGAAATCTGAGTCAAATATAAAGAATATTTAGAAAGTTGGAAGGCTCACAGCCAGTGGAATTTGTAGCAGAAGCAACAAATCCAGTGTTTTATAATCCATGGCGCTCAGGTGCCTCCTGAACAGTAATCTTGAGCTAGACAGAATGGCAGAAGGATCAGAGCAGCCAAGTACACATGACAGAATGGCAGAGATAAAGGTGTGGACATTCTGGTTTTTTGTATCTGCTCATTACTCTCTCACTGTCTATGCACCTCCATTTTGGTGGCTAGAGGGGGTGCCTGAGCGAGTGGACACCCCACCCCCACCCTAGAGCGTTCTATTATGCTTGTGTTCAAATTTCCTCAAAATTTAAAGTGAAAGGTTTCCACTTAAAACCAAATGACAGCACAAAACAAACACAGTTGGTTCTAAACTGTTTATCACTAGGAAAAAGGCCTAAATGGGGGTTATGGAGTGTGACAGGCAGACTAAAAATGAAACAGGCTGAAAATTAAACCCTGAATTATGTCATAACAACCAAGAGTGGCATCTTGAAATTTCTAAGGAAGAAGAGAGAAAAGGGATGCCCATCTCCTGATCACATATACCTGGAAGCAAACAAAAAGCATACAAAAACACACACACACTCATCTAAGTATTAAGGCCACAGTGAACCACTGCATATGTCTAACAAATAGAAACAGATGACCATATCAGCACATGTGCAGAAATGAGATAATATGATTGAGACAAACGATCTGGAGATATACCTATACTCCATACTGGAAGAAGGGCAGGCTTAGGAAATGCCTGAGAAGAAATTCAGAAAAATGATTATAAAATGTATCAAAACACTTTACAATGGAGTTGAGAAAAATAAGGAAGAAGTCAGGAAAGCACTACAGAACAATCAAATAAGATAGATACAGCATTGGAAACAATTCAAAACCTAGAAAAATAGGTCCAAATGATTAATAATAGAATATCAGAAACAGACAATACACTGAAAGGGAGAAGGAGTAGAACTGAAAAGATGGAAACCAGAACTATTGAGCTGGAAGATAAATCTATCAATACTACTAAGATTGAAGAACAAGCATAAAAAAGGATAAAAGTATCTGAAGAAGGTCTTAGATTCATGTTGGACAACATGAAGAGGAATAACTTAAGAATTATTAGCATTCCAGAACAAGAAGAATAACACAAGTTTACAGAAGAAATAGTTGAAGATTTTCTGGAAAAAAAAATGTCGCTAACTTTCTGAAAAGTGAATACATAAGCATTCAAGAATTTCAATGAATCCCAGGAATGATAGACTTTAAAAGAAAATCACCAAGACATATCAGAATCAAGCTCTCCAAAATCAAACATAATGACAGATTCCTGAAAGCAGCTAGGGAAAAGGGAAGTGTAACATACAAAGGCAAGAAAATCAGATTAAGCTTACATCTCTCAACAGAAACCATGCAGGCAAGAAGGCAATGGGGAGACATATATAAAACACTGAAAGGAAAAACAAAAACAAAAACAAAAATTGCTGACAAATAGTCCTCTACTCAGCAAAGCTGTCAATCAAGTACAATGGTGTAATCAAACATTCCAGGAAAAACAGAAGCTAAGGGATTTTCCAAAGCCAGCCCTGTGATGAAAACTATCCTGAAGGGAATTCTGTGGACTGACAACCAACAAAAACAAACAACAACCAGAGATTGAAGTATGTGGCAGCATCACCTGGAACTCAATCTACAAATGGAAGAATTGAGAACAGAATAAAATTATAAGAACAAATTCAGAGGAACTGGGAGGTCAGTTTACAATCAAAACAATTATAATGTGAAATAAGTTACACACATAGGAACAGAGATCCAGGTGGTGAGAAGGTTAGGTAGATTACAGGACAAAACAGACTCTACTAAATGGAGAGAAAATTTAATGGAATATAAGGCAACCACAACAGGGCTTAGGGGGAGATGAAGGGAAATGGCCATAGAGCACAATAAAAGGGAAGATACATTATAGTTAGGGTGTTGGGGTGGACAACACAAGAAGGGGGAGAAGGTGGAAGAACAAGGTCAATAGGGGAACACTGAGACAGGTTTGCATAGGCTAAGGGGGCAGAGGTAAACCTCGGAACAGCAGGGCTCTGTGATACAGAGATTGAGGCATAGTTTAAAAAGGGGAAATAATACTAAAATGCTTGACTGTCTTATGAATATTGGCTTCCCTTGCCTACTATTGTAAAATAGACACGTGAGTGGCATAGAAAGGAATGTCAGGAAACATGATTACCAAAAACTTGTAAGCCTGTCTTCAGCCTATAACTGATTGAAATATCTAAAAGGGGTTCTAGAATTTTCCTAGTCAAATAGGCCTCTTGTGGAGCCTTTGCAGAGTATAGAACCTTAGATGAAATCCTGAGTCCCATCCAGAAACTTCTGAGGTGGGACATTCCCACTAAAAAGGACAAGCAGACACTCCTGGAACAGATAAAGTGACAGAAGATACATCTTCAGAGAAAGATCATCAGGGAAAACCCAAAACAAAACTGTCAGTATGACTGGCTACTACATGAATAAGCAAGCTGTTCACTGGGAACCCATCAAGTCAAGCAATTAAGTTCCTTCAGGACAAACTCCCCTCTAAGACTGAAACTCAAAGAGAACACATGAGCAGGCATGTAAGCTTGCTGGTGACCACATTGGTCTACTGGTGAGAGGAAGAGGTGGAAAGACAGCAATGAAGAAATGGGTGGAGTTCAACCCCAGTCCATTGAATCCCGTCGACCTGGAGATGAGAAGGAGAAGAGAAAGGGCTGGTTGGTCCAAAGTGTGGTGAGAACTGGGGACACCAGAGCCCATGGGAAAGGACATAGTCACAGAGGGCTAGGGCTGAG
>NW_006408856.1:999044-1010414 GCF_000296735.1 Chrysochloris asiatica
AGAAGAATGATAGTTGATAGTTGATCCAAGAAGTCCTTGAAAAGGATTAAAAAGTTGGAAATGCTCAAAAGTGTATAGACATAAACGGAGGTTATGTCAAGAAGGAAGAATATCATATTTTATATTTTTGTTTATTTAATAAAGATTTATTTTATTTTGTAGTAATGTTTTTTACTCACTCTTGCAATGGCTGCCAACTGGATATTGAGGGAGTGCTTGTTGAATAACTAAACAAGAAGTAAGAGAAAAATAGTAATTAGGTCAGTAAAGAAGGCAAACCAATCCTCAAATTTGAAATAAAGTATTTTTTGCTTGTATTCCATTAGTACTGTCATATTATACCTTTAAAATATGCTGTTTCATCTCTTCTAATGGCTAGAAATTATTTTGACCCTCCAAATACACACTGTATCTTTGTATTTTAAGAAAACTGTTATTGGATACAAACTTTTGACCTAACATAGCAAACTCTTCTAAAAGCTACATCTTTGTAGAACTTAAAAAATCCAGTACATGATTGACCTGATTGTCTAATTCCCAAAAGATTGCTGTTCTAAGGCTTAGTTCTCGTTGTATTCTTTGATATTCCTGCAGCAGAGGTGAGGATTTGCAACACCAGCAGCCTAATTAAGAACATTCTTGTCACTGGGGAATGTTTCAAACCTTCTGTATACTCAATCATCATGTCCTGAAATATACGGGGTGGGGTAATGCATCTTATAAATGCCAATTTATTTAAGTTCTAATCACAGATGCTTCATCAACTGACAAAAGATAAACCTCGATAGGTCCACCAATTCAAAATCTGGGACAACTTACATGTAATTTCAGGAATCAGCAGGGACACGCAGCTGGTGAAAAATAAAAAGCTAGCTGTAATTGAAAATTGCCTTGCAGCTTGTTTGTGATTAAAATGAAGTTTAGTTCCTTGAAATCTTATTTAGTAATTAAATCTGTTTTACTTCAGCAATGAAATATTGTCCATTGTCCTGGAATGATCAAACTAGTACAGATATGTCTTGATGTTGAATATTACATGAAAATGTAATTTTAACAAGAAAATTTAGCTAAACTGATCACCTTAAGCAGAATAATTAGAGGAATAAACCAGTTCAGTTAAATTATCATTCTAATATGAAAATTATAAATTAATCTGAATCATATTAGCATGAAAGATTAATAATGACATAGTAGAGAATTAAACTTTCCAGGGACCACTGATCTATACACTTATTTACTTTGTTCAAGTTTTTCTAGTACCCTAATTTTCCTTGTGGGACTGTTATAAAAGTATATACAAACAAATCTATGTTTAATAAAATCTATTATTTTCAACAAGACTCTATGCATCATTCTTTTCCAACAGCTGCTTCAAATAAATAAAAAAAAATTACAATAATAAAGGGAATATAATATATTTTGCTATTCTAGAAAAATTTAACTTTCAGCATCTAAATAACAAAATAAAATTTGTGTGATTATTTTTGTAGCTCTGGCAAACTGCAATCATCCTCTAACTTCTTTGGAATATGTTTTTTGACAGCTTGGTTTTTCTAGTTAATATTTTTCACTGTTGAAAGACTTATGTACATTTTCTTCCACTTTAATCTGTTTTCCCATAAAGAATGTAATAAATTCTCCTGCAAATATTTGCATATCTATATGTCACTCTTGGTAAGTTGTTCACATTAAGGATCTCTTATAAGATGAGTTTACCTTGGTACCTACATCTTCATTACTAACACACCATGTATGACATAGTTCAAAATAATAGATTTTCACTGCTATTTGAGTTAGAACGTTCCTCTGAAACCTTTCCTAAGCTGAGATAACATAAAATAAAGAAGCAATTACCATTCATTTCTGTGAGAAAGGAGTCCTTGTGGCACAGTGGTTTAGAAGTTGGGAAATAACCTAAAGGTTGGTGGTTCGAACCCATCACCCTCACTATTGGAGAATGACATGGTAGTCAGTTTCAATAAATACTTATTTCCTTGGTTGCCCTATGGAGCATTTATTCTCTGGTCTGGGCATTTATACTCAAAGATTCTCTTTGAGCTGACATCCATTCAACAGATGTGTTCTGGGTATTAGGGACAAAATTGAACATTCCAGGTCCAAAATATAATATAATATACCAAATCTACCCCAAGAATAGTCTAACAAACTTAAAACAGCAGTAACATATAGTGTTCACCAGGAGAAAGGTGAGGCTTTCTGTTACCACAAAGATTTACAGCTTTGGAAACCCTCTGCGGGGTTGCTATGAGTCAGAATAGACTGGACAGCACTTAACAACACCAACAGTAGTGTTCATAGACACAATTCAAAGTAATGTTGGCTTGATGCTGAGTGTAAGAAACTTTATAACACCATATTCACAGTTGGGGTGCACACTACCTTTTAAACAGCTTGTTGCTAAACAAATATTGAAAACTGCACTATTTTTTATGAATGGAAAAATTATCTTTTAATTTATTTTAGTTATGTAAAACAGTTACTAATGTAAGTCATTTGTAGAAGCAAAGCTGTGTAAAACAAATTTCCAAAAAGTGTGGGACAACTGCCCATCAAAGTGAAATACTTCGTAATACATTAAGATGACAGCACTAAATGAATATCACCAATGTCTTTGAAAATGAAATACAAACTTTCATTTACAATGGTTGTATTAATTTCTGAATTGGTCTGATAGGGTTTCACAAAAGGATTTTGAAACATTCTCCTTTCTAAGAAAGGAAGGTTTCAGGCTGATGTTTGATAATCTTGGTGTACTTGATTATAATAAATGGTAAGTGGGCTAGCCAACTTCTAAGGAGCTCTGATAGTGTAGTGGTTATGAATCAGACTGCTAATCTTACAGTCAGCAGTTCGAAACTACCAGTTATGCCATGGGAGAAAGACGAGGTTTCTGCTCCTATAAAGACTGGAAACCCTGTAGAGAGTCTCTATGAGTCAGAACCGACTCCACAGCACATAACAACAACAGCCGACTTCTGAATCTCAGTTTTTTTTTGTTTTTTTTTTTGCCTGTGTTCACTGGGCATATTCATTTTGAAAACTTGTTCCAATATTTTTATGAAAAAATATATAAAACAAAACATAGATTAAAAATATAAAACACTTAAAAAGCTCAAGATATATGCATTTCACTCGAATTGATTTTATGCATTAAGGGAAATAAAGCAGAAACTTAGGGCTCCAAATGCTGTGCTTCAGTATTTTCTTTCAAAGCAAATAATTTTAAGATGTCCTTATACACTTCCCCCCTGCATAATGCATTAGTAGTGTATTAAAATCAGAAGGAAATGTAAAATGTCATTTTCAAACATTTTTGTGTCTATACCACTTAAAATAATTTTGGGTAAACATGTAGCCATGTGAAATTATAAGTACAAATATGAATATTTCCAAATAAATTTTAATATTTGTAAATGGTGAGATTTACATTTTATATGCTTTAAACATATTTGTATCAAAAAACTTTAAATTGCAGAGTCTGATAAATTTTTAGTCAAAAACACCCATTTTATATTATTAGTCATATCAGTTGCTAAGGTTACTTAGTCAAATCAAGCTATCTTTCAGAAAAAAGTGACCTCTTTCATTTCTAAAGATCATATTAATATATGATTGCTTGAAAACTATCTCATGTTTACTGAATGCAATTCTCAGAAAGAATACTTGAGACATAAGGCTGGAAACTTGCTAAAAGTTATCTTTGTAGGAAGATAAAATAAGACATTGATGCCTGCAATAAATATGCCTTGTTTTGCTCTCACTAGATCCTCAGTCTAATGCAAGATGCTGTCACAATGTCTGTTTTTTCCCCTCAGTTCTCAAAAAGAAATACAGGATTTTTTTTTTTTTTCTGAGGAAGAAAGTTGAATAACTGAAAAATATTTTTAAGAAGAATTTCTGTATTTTTTTCTCCTAGAGAATTTTTAAGTATTTCTTAAGGATTTATATGCTGAGAACTTTCTGTAACTGTTGCCAGGTGACATAGAGTTAGTTCCAACTCCTGATGATCTTATATAACAGAATAAAATATTGCCTGTTTTTACACAATCTCTATGCTCACTTGTCAACCCCTGTAGGATCAGCACTGAGCTGTGAACCACAAAGTTGGCAGTTCAAAATCACCACCTGCCCCTGGAAACCCTAAACCGGGTCACTATATGTCAGAACCATCTTGAGAGCTGTTAACAACAACAATGATCATTTTTATGCTTGAATTCATTGGGCTACCTATTTCACGATGCATTTTGACATACAGTATTCATCTTCCCACCCAGGATCTGACATTATGTTTTGTACCCTCTAGTGTTATTGGCCATTATTTAGAATTAGATCACCAAACTGTTCTTCCAAATGTGCCTAGGACTCTCCACTTAAACCTACCTACCATGAGTGATACTGCCAGTATTTGAAGTACTTGTAACATAGCTTCCAGCATGATAAAAATATGCAAGATACCATGGTGTGACAAAATGCCTGATGTATGAGTGATCATACAATTAGATTATTTTATTTATAGATATGGCATCCTGGTATAGCACTGTAGGATAAGGCCTGGACTGAAAGGTTGATTTGAACCACAAGATGGTGGTTCAGACCCACCTGCTGCACGTTTGGAAACCCTATTAGAGTTTCTATAAGTGGGAATCAACTCAATGGCACATAACAACAACAACACTTTATAGGTAAGCAACACTAATCTGTCAATTTGTTATAAGGTGGTAACTTGTGTGTTGCAGGAAGCTATGTGACTTATATTGTAAATACTTGGAATTGCACCCATGGTGGACAGTTTTCAACAGAGGTACCAGAACAAAACAGACTGAAAGAAGAAGAGAACCATATCTCAAACATATGTCATTGAATAGCAACAGAATGTCATTGGATGTAGTGCTGAAGGATGAGCTTTTCAGGTTGGAAGGCACTCAGAATAATACTAGGGAAGGCACTCAAAATATGCCTCATTAAAGTAGAGTTGATCTTAATTACATGGATGAACAAAGCTTTCAGGAACTTAATTTGCTGGTGGTGGCTGGTGGTTATGTGCCGTGGAATTGGCTCTGACTCATAGTGACCCTGTACAGGGTTTCTGAGGCTGTAAATCTTTACAGGAGCAGAAGGCCTCATCTTTATCCTGCAGAACAGCTGGTAGTTTCAAACTGCTGACCTTAAGGTTCACAGCCGGATTCATAACCATTATGCTGCCAGAGCTCCTTATGACTGGTGGAGCATTATTCAAAGTGAGAAGAAACAGATGCAAAAATCACTTAATAATTAGACTATGGAATATATGAAGTATGAATCTGGGAAAATTCAAAGTAATCAAAATGAAATGGACTACACCAAAAAGTTAGATTATATGAAGAAACAAAGGAATATTTGGATTGAAAGAAGAATTTAACAACATCCAATATTCAGATGAAGATCAAAGCCCACAGCCTTCAGTATGGATTGCATCTCAATGTAAAGAAAACAAAAATCCTCACCACTGGACCAATAAACACTATTCTTATCAGCGGAGAAAAGATTGAAGTTGTCAAGGACTTCATTCTTCTTGGATCAACTATCAACACTCATGAAAGCAGCAGTCCATACATAAGTCAAAGAATGTATTGCATTAGGCAAAACTGCTGCACAAGATGTTTTCTAAAGTGTTGAAGAGAAAAGATGTCAGCTTGAGGACTAAGGTGAACCTGACCCAAGCCATGGCATTTTTAATGACCTCATATGCATGCAAAAGCTGGACAGTGAATAGGAAAATCATAGAAGAATTGATGCATTTGAGTTATGGTGCTGAAGGAGAATGTTGAAAGTGCCATGGATTACCAAAAGAACCAACAGATCTGTGTTGGAAGAAGTGCAGCCAGAGTGCTCCTTGGAGGCCAGAATTGCCAAACTTTGTCTCTGATACTTTGGACATATTTTCAGGAGGGACCAGTCACTGGAAAAGGGTATCATGTTTGGTAAGGTGGAATGTCAGAGAAAAAGAGGAAGACCCCAGTGAGATGGATTGGTAAAGTGACAGCATCAATGGGTTTAAGCTTGGCAACAATTGTGAAATTGGCCCAGAACTGGGCAGTGTTTTGTTCTTTTGTGCATAGAGTCACTATGATCGGTGCTGACTTGATGGCACCTAACAACAACAATATGCAGATGAGACAACTTTCCTTGCTGGAAGTGAATTTGACTTGAAACACTTACTGATGAAATTCATAGATTATGGTCTTCAGTATGGATTTCATTTAAATGTAAAGAAAACAAAAGTCTTCACAATTGAAAATAAACAACAACATGATAGATGGAGAAAAGATTGAAATTGTCAATGATATAATTTTGCTTAGATCCACAGGCAACACTCGTGGAAGGAGTATTGTTTTAGGCAAATCTGCTACAAAGACCACTTTAAATTTTTGGACTAAGTTGTACCTGACCTAATATGCATGTGAACATTGGGCAATGAAAGAAGACCATAAAGGAATTGGTACATTTGAATTAAG
The DNA here is from genome assembly GCF_000296735.1 of Chrysochloris asiatica. NCBI lineage: Eukaryota > Metazoa > Chordata > Mammalia > Afrosoricida > Chrysochloridae > Chrysochloris > Chrysochloris asiatica. The sequence goes on from NW_006408856.1 coordinate 1,005,560, forward strand.
TCATTGAATTAAGAATATTGAAAGAATCATGGACTTTTGGAAGAATAAACAAATCTGTCTTAGAAGAAATAAGCCATAATGTTTCTTAGAAGTTAGGAAGCCAAGACTTTGTATCTCATAGTGTAGACAGGTTATCAGGAGGACCAGTTCCTGTGTGGCAAGCTGAAGGGTCAGTGGAAAAGAGACAGATATCCAATAAGTTGGAATGACACTAAGCATAACTTGGTCCTGTTCTATCCCCAAAACCACTGTTATGTTTGATCACATTGTTGTAGCCATTGTGTCAATCCATCTCACTTGGGGACCCCCTCTTTTTGCTGACCCTCTTCTTTACCAAACACAATGTGGTATTCCAGGGATTAGTCCCTCATGATAACATGCCCAAAATATATGAGTCAAAGTCTCACCATGTTTGCTTCTAAAGATCATTCTGGCTGTATGTCTTCAAAGACAGACTTGTTGCTCTACATACAATATTCTTCTCCAACATCATGATTCAAAGACTTCAGTTCTTCTCTGGTCTCCCTTATTCACTGTCCAACTTTCACAGGTCTATGAGGCAATTGAAGAAACCATGACTTGGGTTTGGAACTTCTAGGTCCTGAAAGTAGCATCTTTACATTGCACAGTGACACCGTTTGCAGCATATTTGCCCAGTACAAGTTTTTTTTTTTTTTGATTCCTTGACTTCTGTGAGTATTGATTGTGAATCCAAATAAAATGAAATCCTTGACAATTACAATCCTTCCTCCACTTATAATGATGTTGTTTATTGGTTCAGTTGTGAGGATTATTAGACAGTGGAAATGACACTTGAAACTCCTTTGACCTCAGTGCCCATTGATTGATTTAAATCTATATCATTTCACTTTAAGATACAATACCTATGAGTATAGCAGTTTCCAGAGTGTTAATAATTTCTTCTAGTGAATTATTGAAATTGAGGATCATTTGTGGGCCCCTGTAACTTGCAATTGTGTCAGAATTGAGAGTATATTTGGAACTTCTCAAAGTCTAGGGTTAGATTTTCTGTCATGTTGACCATTTTTGAGGAAAAACAGAACATCTTTTCATTAGAGTCAACCAGCATTCTGCAAATTATGGCCTTCAGGTCATGTGACTTCTTTCACAGTACAATGGCAATATATTCATTATAGGGAACTTATGACCCTCAAAATGAAAAATGTACACAATCTGGCCTCTAGCAAAAAAAAAAAAAAAAAGTAGCTATTTTTGTCCTCATTCATGAAGAACTAGAAAGACGTGTTGGAAATCTAGGAAAGTTTTCTTGAGTTCCCCAATTATTTCTGATTCTTTATGATTTAATATACATTTATTTCCTATACCTATTTACCCTTGTCCACACAAAGTACATCCGGTTTTCAATAACTATTTCATTATCTGACATTTCACATTTGTTGTTTACTATTAGGTTATTTTGAGTTGGTTCTGATGCAGAGAAACCTTACAGACAGCAGATTTAAACACTGCCCAATCTAACATCATCCTCATAATTGTTGTTTCATTTGAGGTCTTTGTTTTTGCCACTGTGTTAGTCAATCTCATTGTGGTCTTCCTCTTTTCCATTTACCCTCCACTGTACCAAGTGTGATGTTATTCTCCAGGGACTGGTCATTCCTGATAATATGTCCAAAGTATGAGACGTGAAGTCTTGCCAGCCCAGCTGCTAAGGAAAATTCTGCCTGTACTTATTCCTAGACAAATTACTCTGCTCTACTGGCTGCCCATGGTACTTTTAATATTCTTCTCCAACCGTAATTCAAATGCATTATGATTATTCTACAATCTTTCTTTTTCATTGTCCAAATTTCATATGTATATAAGGTGATTGAAAATGGCATCACTTGTGTCAGGCACACTTTAGTCCTCAAACTGATATATTTACTGTTTAACACTTGCAATATGTCTGTCACAAAATTGAATATGATTATATTTTTATGCAAATTAGCAGACTTGCCTAAGACAAGCTATCATTTGATTTCTTGATTGTTTCCTCTATGAGTGTTGACTATGAGTCCAAGTAATTATCATGTTTGTAATAATAATAAAACATCTACTATCTGATTATTCTGTGCAATGATGACATACATCTGGCAGTGATTAATACTGAGGTACCAGGTGAAAGTATTACAGGGTGTCGTAGATAAGGTTGTGTAACATATTGACTGGGCCACAATTATCAGCAGTTTGTCATTTCCATAAAGATGAAAGTTTACAGTATGTAATGGTAAATTTGAAAGATATGTAATGATTAATGTAATGACAAACTTTGACAGTTATGTAATCCAGCAGTTGTGTAAGAATATAATCATCATCAGTTTTATAACCTGATATGCTTATCCTTTGTGTTATCATGTCAGTCGTCATATAATGACCTGCTCTTTGGAACCTGATCATGAAAATAGCTGAGGAGTGGATGTACTCAACAGATATTGCATTGATATGAGGAACTTACCTCCTACATGCTTTTACATCTAGAAAAAGTTAAAAATTATTTTAATTCAGTCCAAAGATCTTGATTTGGTTCCAAACTTTCTCTCCCATACTAGCATATCTCTTTTTCCTGTGTATAATCCCTTGTTCCTACTACATGGAAAATAAAACTGACTTTCAACTAAATCCCTGTGCCTTTGTTCAAACTGACCCTAAGCCTAGTATTTCATTTTCCATTTTTCTTTCTAAATCATATTTATGCTAAAATGTCCTGATTGTTTTGTTTTTGTTATTTTCCAGTGTAAGTAATCCTGTATTCTTCAAATATTTACACTATTCATATGTCAGCAAAACTGATCACAGTTGCTTAAAAACATGGTTAATGAATAACACTTAAGGAAGAATTCATTAAATATATAAAAATAAATATTCATCCAAATCTTATGTGTCCTAAAAGTCTAATAAAAGAACATAATTTGTGTTATTCAGCTCTGGATCTGTTATAAAACATATGAAGGTGTGATACAGTGAATCTTGAATATCTCTTCTAACAATGTATTGTTGTTGTTAAATGCTGTCTAGTTGCTTCTAACTCATAATAACCCTGTATGAAGTTCCCAAGGAGCAGCTGGTAGGTTTGCAGTAGCAGAAAAAAGAATCAGAGCACAATGAAAAGTCGTGGATTTCCTATCCTACAGAATGAGTAACACTGAGTGACTTTGTACAGGAGGTACGCTTGTAGAGCGGGGTGCCTCTAGACACTAAATTAGGCTTATTATGTTTGCTGACCCAAAGAGGTAAAGCTGAGTGTCTCGGGCTGAGTCTTATGGTTGAGGGGTGTGCCCTGTGGCCATTTATCAGAAACCCTAAAATAGCTTTATAGCATTTCTGGAGCAGGGAAGAGGCTAGGCCAGGGGTCAGAGAGCGAGAACTACCTGTGGGTATAGCAAAAAAGTAGATGGCCTGACTGGAAAAACTGCGGTGCTCATTTCTGATCCTGCACTGCAAACTGTTGTTGTTATGTGCCATGGAGTCAGTTCCAACTCATAGCGACCCTATACAGGCTATACATCTTTACAGGAGCAGAATGCCTCATCTTTCTTCTGCGGAACAGCTGGTAGTTTCAAACTGCTCACCTTGAGGTTTACAGTCCAATTCGAAACCACTACGCTACCAGAGCTCCTAACTTTTGTAGTAAACTCCATAATTGTGAGACTGGTGTCTTTCACTACGTAAATGAATTATTGAATCCAGTATGGCAGAGGGTACTGTGGGCTGATAGTTGGTGTTATTTTTATTAGAAGGGTAATATGAAAAGTGGTTAATAGCTTTATATATTAAAGTGTTTCTTGATCACTTCCTTAACTGTTCATTTTAATAAGTGATTTAATTCTTGACTCTAGACCTCACTTTCCTCATCTGTATAGTGAAGATTATCATAGTAACTACCATATTTTAGGAGTCCTGGTATCACACAGTAGGATAAGCACTATCAAAAGATGGATTGAACCTCACGAATGCTGTGGTTGTTAGGTGCCATCGAGTTGGTTCTGACTCATAGTGACTTTATGCACAGAAGAATGAAACACTGCCCGATTCTGGGCCAACCTCACTTAAGCCGTGCTTGAGCCCATCGATGCTGCCATTTGGCCAATCTGTTTCATTGGGGGGGTTCTTTCTCTTTTTTTCTGACCCTCCACCCTACCAAATACGATATCCTTCTCCAGTGGCTAGTCCCTCCTGACAATATGTCCAAAGTATGAGAGACAAAGTTTGGCTATTTTGGCCTCCAAGGAACAATCTGGCTACACTTCTTCCAAAATGGATCTATTGGCATGCTCAATATTTTCCTCCAACACCATAATTCAAAGGCATCAATTCTTCTGTGGTGTTTCTTATACATATGGTGTTCACATGCATATGAGTTTATTGGAAATACCATGGTTTGGATCAGGCATACCTTACTCCTCAAGCTGACATCTTTGCTCTTCAACACTTCAAAAAGGTATCGTACAATAGATTTGCCTAATGCAATACGTCGTTTGCTTTCCTGACTACTGCTTTCATGAGTGGTGATAGTTGATCCAATAAGGATGAAGTCCTTCAAAACTTCAATCTTTTCTTCATTGATAAGAATGTTGTTTATTGATCCAGTGGTGAGGATTTTTCTTTTCTTTACGTTGAGATGTAATCCATACTGAAGGCTGTGCTCTTTGTTCTTCACCTGTAAATGTTTTAAGTCCTCTTCACTTTCAGCAAGCAAGGTTATACATCTGCATATCACAGTTTGTTAATGAGTCTTCCTCCAATCCTGATGCCACTTTTTTCTTCATATAACCCAGCTTCTAGGATTATTTGCTCAGTCACAGTTTGAATGTTGTTGTTGTTGTTAAGTGCCATT
>NW_006408856.1:1014260-1015586 GCF_000296735.1 Chrysochloris asiatica
CAGAAACAATATACAGGATTGCTATGAGTAGGAACCTATGTAATGACACTTCACAGTATCAACTATCTTATTTGAAGGTTAAATTAGTCAATATTTAAAAATAGTTTTTAGTAAGACTGACTCATGGCTGTTGATCAATACATATGTTTACATGTATTTTACATGATTAAGAAAATCTTTAGTCACAGATCATCTACACAGTATAGTCAGATAGTCAGTGTCTGCCGAATCTATTCCATCAATCATTTGTTAGTAGAAAGACTCTACATTTCCAAATCTTTAGAAGAAAGGTATAGATAATAATTTGTGTTATATTATTGTACCAACTATCTAGTTAAATTCCTTATTTCATGTGTTGTAGGTAATTTCCTCCTTACCCTTAGAAATTGCTGTATAAAGGTAGCTTTTAAAAGCTCATAGAAAAATTTCATTATTATTTAATTAATTTTACCCATAAACTTGTATGAAATCACATATTTACTCATGTTTTACACATTAAAATATGCTGGTGACTCGTTAAAACAAAGTGAAAAAAAAAAAAAAACAACTTCTCAATTAGCCCATCATGCTTTCCCCTCTGCTTGCATCTCTGACACCATCATCTTCAACTGCTTCTCTAACAAATGATATTATAGCAATATACAGCTATTACTTATTTTTCTATCTTTTTTGACCTCTAAAGTGACCAGTCAGTATTTCGTTCTGTTGTGCATAGTGTTGCTCTGAGTTGGTACCAACTCGATGGCACCTAAAAACAACAACAACAGTGTTAACTCTGCTTACCAAATCCTATCCAATGATAACATCTGGCCACTTAAAAAAATAATAATAATAACCTTCAAAATAGTACAAAAGTTTTGCGATTTTTCTAAACCAGTCTTTTCCTTTGATCATAACCTTCACATTCTCCCATGAGTAAACTGTACATAGATCAATTGGGCTGTCCTTCAAACAGAACAAAGGAGAACTGAATGATTTAAAATCAGGAAAGGTATGTGATAGGGTTGTATCCTTTCACCAGATATATTCAGTTAATTGCTGAGCAAATAAATTGAACAGCTGGATTGTATGAAGAATGTAGCTTCATGATTGTAAGAATTAATTAACAATATATAGATGACACAACCTTGCTTATTGGAAGAAAAGATGACTTGAAATACCTACTGATGAAAATCAGAATACAGCTTTCACTATCGATTGTACCTCACAGTAAATAAAATAAAAATCCTCACAACTGGGACAATAAATAACATCTTGATAAAGAGAGAAAAGATTGAAATTGTCAGACTTCATTTTTCTAGGACCTACAATCAACACTTGTCGAGG
>NW_006408856.1:1016633-1020545 GCF_000296735.1 Chrysochloris asiatica
TCGCTATGAGTTGGTTCCGACTTGATGGAACCTGACAACAACTAGTCAAGAGGCTTTTGGTTCTATTGCATCCTGATTTACTGTGGCAATTAGACCTGTTGATCTGCTTTCAGAAAATCAAAACCTTGAAATAATTTCTCCCATTAAGTAGTTATATTCTACACATAAACAAGTATGTGTATTTGACTCATTCTCCTGAGTCAGAATCTACAGGACAGCAACTAATATTGTTTAACACCAGCTTTCATTTGCCATTCTTCTTCCCTGTTCTGTATCCAGTAAAGAGAACACAACTTCTATATTCAGAAAAATCCTGATAAAAGTAAATTCTCAATTAATTCTGGTTCATCAACGTTGTCATTTCTAAAGGATTATATTTCCTGTTAGGTGACATCAAGTTGAGTTCAATTTACAGAAACCTTAAGTATAATAGAATGAAATGTTGCCAAGTCCTGCCATAGCCTCTTGATCACTGCCATGTCTGAGGTCATCGTTACAGCAACCATTGTGTCATTCTTCTTGTTAAAGGTCTTCCTTTTTTTAAGTTGACATTCTACTTTGCCTAGAATGATGTCTTTCTTCAGAAATTGCTCCCTTTTAAAACATGTCAAAAGCAAATGAGACTAAGTCTCATCATCCTAGCTTCTAACAAGAATTCTGGCTGTACTTCTTTCCAGATTGATGTGTACATTATACTGACCATCTATCTTATTCAATATTTTCTCCAACACTATCATTAAAGTGTTTCTTCTCTGTTTACTTCTTCAGTCACCCTTATCCATTGTTAAGTTTTCAAATGCCTATGAGGTGATTGAAAATACCATGGAGTGGGTCAGGCCCACCTTACTTTTTAAAGTGACATTTGCTTTTTAATACTTTAAAGAGCTACTTTGCGAAAGATTTGTTCAAAGCAATGCATTGTTTGATTTATTCATTGCTGCTTTCATGGGTGTTGATTATGGATACAATCAAAATGTATTCCTTGAAAACTGAAATATTTTCTTCATTTAGCATGTTGTTTGTTTTCCCCTGTGAGGATTTTTGTTTTCTTTATATTTAGGCATAATCTATGCTGAAGCTTTGAATTGTGGTGTTGGGAAAGAATATTGAATATATAATAGAGTGCCAAAACAATGAACCAATTTGTCTTGAGAGAAGTACACCAGAATGATCCTTAGAAGTGAGGATGGCAACACTTTTTCTCAAGTATTTTGGGCATGTTATTAGGAGAAACCAGTCACTGGAGAAGTACACCATGCCTTTTAAAGTAGAGGGTCAATGCAAAAATGAAGATCACTGATGTGATGGATTCATTAATTGACAGAAACAATGGGCCAAAATGTAACAGTCATTGTGAGGATGACAAAAATAAGACCAGGCAATGTTTTATTCTGTTATGTACAGAACTGACTGTTCTGACTATTCTGTTATGTGTCAGAACTGACTTTGCAGCACCTAAAACCAGCAAATTATATTGGAATTATTGAAGTAAATTTATATTCAGTGATGAGTAGGTAATGGAAACACCTAATGGTTGCTGTTTTTTAAAGAGAACCATGATTAGAAACTCAGGTGATAATTGTTAATATATCCAGGTTCAAGGACTTTGTTTGATTTAAACTGAAGGCTTCTCTCTGATCAATACTCTAAAGTGGTTTACACACACGAGCAGAGTCTAACACCACTGACCACACACAATTCTAGGAAGTCAACTTATGAGTAGACTGGGACAGAAATAAATAAATAAATAAATCCCACACTAGAAAAACTATTATCATTGGTTAAGCGTTATCAAACCTATTCCCTGAGAACAAAGACTTGGTAAAGGTTTGAAAGCAAAGTCCATATAAAATAAGTGGCTCTTTATCATCATCATTATCCAACGTAGGCAGGTTTGTGAGGACTAATGAGAATATACGTTTGTAACTGCAAAATTTATGTGTCTTCTAAACATAAACAAAATAGAGAATGAAAACCAATACTGTTCATTTCCAAACAGGCTTGATAAACATTGTTTTCATCCATTTCTGTCTAATAAAGATACCTGGATATTTTAATCATTTTAAATGATCTTTGAAAATGTAGGAATTGAAAAATGAAATTGAAAATAGAAAATGTTAATTTTCACAAAGCCTCAAGGACAAGTCACACTGTTGTCACAATCTTGGAGTAAAATTTCTACTTCCAAATTAACAGGAGGAAAAGCTGCTCCAATAAGATTCTATGTGGGCTGTAGGAGCCCATTATAAGTAAGTAAAGTGACAATCATATCAGTGTATTTCATAAAAAACAAACAAACAAACAAACAAACAAACAAAAATCACTTCAGCCTGTGCAATTTCCACAATAGAATTCTGCATATTTTATTGAAATAAACATAAAGGTATATTGGAAATTTTCACTTGTTTTTTTCCAACATCGTAAATTCTAGTTTCTTCTTAAGAAAAGTCAGAAAGCAAGCCCATTAAAGTTCAACACTAATTGTCAGTAAATTTATTTTAAATATGCAGTTGAAATACATATTAAATGATGTGTTTTCAAATTTAGTACTTGAACAGTTATTAACAATCACTGATGATATGACTAAGCCACTTCTTGACACTCTAAGCCAACATTTAACCTAATAATTAGGAATGAAAAACTACTTGACATTATTTTCAAAGATAAACAAGAGTCTGATGAACAAATAATTCCTCATATAACAATAATTTGCTTATGTTCTTTAAGTTATCATGATAAATATGACTGTTGTTGTTGTTAACTGTCATCCATCCTGTTCCAATTCATAGCAATTCTATATAGGGTGTTCAAGCAGTGACTGTCTGGTGGGTTTGAACTGCTGATCTTATGGTTAGCAGCCGATTGCTTATCATGTAGTGCCATACTAGGACTCCAACAACAAATGCAACTAATATGTGGAAATTATTTTTATTCAAATTCTTTGTATTGTGGTCATCAAATTTCATACAGTATGAAGTGGAAGAATTTAAGCTACAATCATTCTTAAGTATAAAAAACAGTGGGTTGAATCCAATTTGTGACAGGACTTCTCAGAGTATTAGTACATTAATTATTATCATGAGCCTACCTGAGAAACATACACATATCATGATGCATTTGACTTATTGTATATATTATTAATAAGACTGATGTCTGACAAAGATAATATGGAAAATACACATAAGAATTTCAGACATTCTCAGACTGTTGAGTTGCTCTTTGTGCAATTGATAGAGTCATATATATCCCTGGGTGATAATGTAAATTTATCCCTATTATTTTTTCTTACATCTTTAACTTTTCAATTCAAGCATTCATTGAATATCAATGTCCAGGCACTATGATAACAAGTGAGCAAGATGTAGATTAAGGAACACTAGTAGTGCTGTAGTATAATCACTGGACTTCTAGCCTCAAGGTCAGCAGTTCAAACCCACCAGCCACCAGTCAGGTAACAGATGAAACTCTTCTCCTGTAAGACTTATAGTCTCAGAAATCCTATGATGTTGTTAGGTGTCATTGACTCATAGTGAACCTGTCTACAGTTTCTAAGGAGCAGCTAGTGAGTTTGAACTGTCAAGCTTGTGGTTCAAATGGACCTTGCAGTCCAGTGCAATATCCTGCAGGGTCACTCACTCCGGGACTCAGTCACACCTGCAGCATGACATTGGAGTCGGAGTTAACTGAATGGCAGTGGAAAATAAGGTTTCTTCTCTCAAAAAAAAATTCCTGTTATAGAAGGAATAAGATATGTGGATAAATAAACTTCTATGTGGATAAATAAACTTCTCGAATTGCCAAGCTCCATCTGACATCAGCAATGATATCCCTTGTTCCACAGTGTCTTCTGAATCCGGCTTGAACATCTGGAAGTTCTCTGTCAATGTATGCTTGCAGCCATTTCTGTATTAC
>NW_006408856.1:1021005-1022475 GCF_000296735.1 Chrysochloris asiatica
AGGTTAGCAGCCCAATTCATAACCACAACGCTAAACTATACAGGTACAATTGTTGGAAGCAAAGTGGACTTGAAATAAGCAGGAAGATCAAAGATTACAGCCTTCATTGTGTACTGTTCTCAATGTAAAAAAATAAGAATCCTCACATTTAGACCAGTTAATAATATAATTATAAATGGAGAAAATACTGAAGGTATCAAATACTTTCTTTTGCTTGTATTTTCAATCAACTCTCCTGGAAGGGAAAATCAAGAAATGAAAGGACATATTGACTTAAGCAAATCTTCTGCAAAAGACTTCTTTAAAGTGTTAAAAATTTATGATGTCACCTTAATGATTAAGGTATGCCTGACTCAAGTCATGGTATAGTCGGTCACCTAATATGCATATTAAAGTTAGACAACGAATAGGTGATTCATAAAAGAATTGATGCATTTAAATTTTGATGTTGGCAAAGTGTACTGAAACTATCATGGACTGTCAAAGAAGGAACAACTTGGTTTTGGTAGAAATAAGAACAAATTTCTTTTTAGAAACATTGAACATAATACTTTGGACATGTTGCCAAAAGGAAACAGTTCCTGGAGAAGACTAGCATGTTTTGTTAACTGGAAAGTCAGTGGAAAAGAGGAAAATCAAGATGGATTGACACAGATTGGTAACAACAACAGACTCTAACATACCAATTATGAGGATGTTGCAGGAGTGCACAGTGTTTCTTATGGTTGTGTATAGCATCACTTGGGTCAGATACAACTTGATGCATCTAACAAAAACAGTGAGCTGAAATGGACAGGTGTTGACCATTTTGAATCCAACAATCATATTATTTATTATGTCAGGAAAGGCAAATTGGAGAGAATAGCATCATATTCAAAGTTAAAAGAACATATTGAGATCTATCTTGGAATGCAAAGCTATTTGTGATAGGACAATATTTATATTATATATTCATATTATACAATGTACACAAATATCTATCTCTTCCATGCAGCTATCTTCCAAATGTCTTGACATAGACTAGAATTACTTCCAGCACTATACAAATGTGTTGAAATATTTTAATTAGTACTCTGTTAATTCTTTAAGCCTTTTGTTCACTAATGCCTTCTATGCAATTTGGACTTATATTTATGTACATACATAAGTTGTGCCTGACCCAAGCCATGGTATTTTCAATAACCTCATATGTATGCGAAAATTGGACAGTGAATAAGGAAAACCATAGAAGAATTGATGTTTTTGAGTTCTGGTGTTGGAGGAGAATATTGAAAGTATCATGGGCTGCCAAAAGAACCACTAGATCCATTTTGGATGAAGTGCAGCCAGGGTGCTCCTTGGAGGCCAAGATGGCCAAACTCTGTCTTTCATACTTTGTACATATGTCAGGAGAGACCAGTCACTAGAGAAGGATCTCATGTTTGGTAAGGTGGCGGGTCAGAGGAAGACCCCAATGAGATGGATTGCCCA
>NW_006408856.1:1023040-1025774 GCF_000296735.1 Chrysochloris asiatica
CATGATATAATTTTATAAGACCAACAATGTTTTCATAATTGTAAATACCTTTTTTTAATCAAACTACATGGTGACTATATATATGGACCTGGTCAGATGGAATGGATGGAAATCAAATAGACTACAATTATAGGAAAGAATTAGGAAAGGTGTATGACAGGGTTGTATTCTTTTACCATACTTATTTAACCTGTATGCTGAGCAAATAATCCAAGAAGCTGGATTATAAAAAGAAAAATGTCGCATCAGTATTGGAGGAAGACTCATTAACAACCTGCGATATACAGATGATACAACCTTGTTTGCTGAAAGTGAAGAGGACTTGAAATGGATTGCATCTCAGTGTAAAGAAAGAAAAATCCCCACCGGTGAACAATAAACAACATTCTCATCAATGGAAAAAAGTTTGACGTTTTCAAAGATTTAATTTTCTCCGATCAACTATCAACATTCATGGAAGCAGCAGTCAAGAAATCAAACGACGTATTGCATTAGGCAAATCTGATGCACAAGGCACCTTTTTAAAGTGTTGAAGAGCAAAGATGTCAGCTTGAGGACTAAGGTACACTTGATTCTAGCCAGGGTATTTTCAGTAACCACATATGCATGCCAAAGTTGGACAGTGAATAAGAAAGACCATAGAAGACTTGGTGCATTTGAGTTATGGTGTTGGAGGAGAATATTGAAAGTACCATGGACTATCACAAAATAAATAGATCTGTGTTTGATAAAGTATAGCCAGAGTGCTCCTTTGAAGCCAGGATGGTCAGACTTCATCTCTCATACTTTGGACATATTGTCAGTAGGGACCAGTCACTAAAAAAGGTGGAGGTGGAGGGTCAGAGAAAAAGAGGAAGACCCCAAGGGAGATGGATTGGCAAAGTGGCAGCATTGATGAGCTCAAGCCTAGCAACGATTGTGAGGCTGGCCCAGGACCGGTCAGTGTTTTGTTCTGTTGTTCATAGGGTCATTATGAATCAGTATGAATTCAGTGGCACCTAACAACAACAACAATAAATGGGAAGAAATGATGGAAAAGCTCAATGTCATCAGTCACAGGAGGCAGGAGGCCAATTGTGAAACTGAAACAGCCATCAATTGATCATTTACAAGTTGAACATTAAGAATATTAAAAGTTCAACAAACTCAAAACACCACCTTGAGTATATCCCACCAAATTTTAAAGACCAGCTCAAGAACTGATTTTACAAATTATACTTTATAGACAGAATACCAGAGGAGTTGTTCTCTGATATAAAATACATCAGACATGAAACTGAAAAAAGCAAAACCATTAAAAAGAGAGGAAAGAAAGAAATTACCAATTTGAATCTCAAAAGAGACTCTGAAACTGGCTCCTGAACATAGTGTAGATAAAGCGAATGGAAGTAATAATGAATTAAAAGAGCTGACAGAAAATTTCAAAGGGCAGTTTAAAAAGACAAAGTACTCAAAGTATTCAAAAGAAGATGAATAAAATACACAGAAACATTTGGTAAAATAATTTGTCGATGTTCAACCATTTCAGGATTAGCATATGATCAAGAACCAGTGGTACTAAAGGAAGAAGTCCAAATTGCAGTGAACAAAAAGGCTTAACTAATTAACAGAATACCAATTAAAATATTTCAACCCACTGTTATACTGCTGGAAGCACTTCTAGTCTATGTCAAGACATTTTGAAGATAGCTGAATGGAAGAGATAGATATTCCAAAGAAAGGTGACCTAAGATAATGCATAAATTGTTTAACAATCTCTTGAATATCACATGGGAGTAAAATTTTGTGAAGATAATTAAACAGTTACAGCAGCACACCCACGGGGGGTGCCAGAAATCCAAGCTACATTCAGAAGAGAACTTGGAATGAGAGATATCATTGTTGGTGACTAAATGCAGAGAATACAGAAAGATGTTTACTATCCTTTATTGAGTATGCACAGGTGATTTGATGCTGTGGATCATAAACTATGAATAACATGGGGACGAATTGTATTTCAAAAACACTTCATTGTGTTTTTTTTGAAAAAAAAAACATACATTATGAAGAAACTATATATAGAATGGCAGGAAGTCATTCTATCAGAAATGAGATCCAATTGATTTCTTTCCTATCTGTAATATGAACTTCTGCCTTTTTTCCCCCATGTATGATGTTTTTTATATCAGTCTACAACACCTCTGCTCTTCAGTCTTTAATGACTAATGTGTCAAATCTGTTCTGGAGCTGGTCTTTAAATTCAGGTGTGATATTATACTCAAGGTGATATTTTGAATTTGTTGAACTTTTAATTTTCTTCATCTTCACTTTGTATAACTTAAAATCAGGAACGGTGTGTGCCAGGATTAAATCATTTCATCATATTTATTCAATCTCTACGTGGAAAAACTGAACTGTACTAAGAATGTGACATCAACATTGGAGGAAGGTTCATTAACAACCTGTGACATGCATTCAAATGACACAACCATGCTTGTTGAAAACACAGAAGACTTGAAGCTCTTACTGAATAATATCAAGTACAGCTTTCAATATGGATTACAATTCAATGTAAAGGAAGCAAAAGTCCTCACAACTGGAACAATAAACAACATCATGATAAATGGAGCAAAAGGAAGTTGTCAAGGATTTCATTGTAGTTGAACATGTAATCAATGCTCACAGAAGCAGAAGTCAAGAAATCAAATGGCATATTGGTCAAATATGATATAAAATTGGTCACTTTGAGGACTAA
>NW_006408856.1:1027049-1028782 GCF_000296735.1 Chrysochloris asiatica
CTGCTCCTCGGAAACCCTATCTAGGGTCTCTATGGGTCGGAACTGACTCGATGGCACTTAACAACAGCATATATGTATATATATGTTTATGCATTTTTATATACACATAGACATATACACACAGGTATGTGTATATTCTAAACAATGTTTTTTCAGTTCTTCTAACATGTCTTTTCCTGCCTACCCCTATGCGCCACAGATATTTATCAAAATTAAAAACAATCTTAAAAAGGTAACACAATAAGATTGGATATCTTACCTGAGGAAATACATTTAAATGGATGTGATAAAATGATATTATTTTGAATAAGTTGAATTCTGGTTATTTGAAGTATTAATCTAAATCTTTACCTTTATAAGGATAAGGGTGATAAGTGTGTGGTTATTCTATTATATTGTACTTAATTACATTGTTCAATCAGTATTTAAAACATTTACTTTTTATACCTGTTATTTCTGTTGAAAGTACAGAAGCCTATTTGGAATTAATGAAACAAAAAAGGAGAGTTTTGTCAGTTCAGTAAACCAAATCAAAGATAAGCATTTATGCATCTGACCGCAGAATAGACATGAAAACGGGTACTCTAAGACAGTATCTGTGACTTCATCTCTTCCATCCTCAACTCTCAGTGTCTTCCTCATTCCAGCTTATTCATGTGGCACTGGCAAATATAGGTTCATTCTTCCCATCTTTACCATCAGATAAGTAAAATGAAATATTTTCTCTGGCAATTCCTTTGAAAAAACTAAGAGATGTACTTTGATTGACAATTCTCAGTTCATGCATCTATTTCTGGTTTCAAAACAGTTGTATAAAGAAGCAGATTCTGTATCTTCTGCGACAGCATTAAAATCTCAAGGTTGGAGTAAGGAATGAACAGTTCCCCAGTAAGGTGATGTTGCAGATTATGATAGTTTCATGGAAATTTATGTAAACTATACAAAAATCACTTCAAGTCAACTGTACCTCTAATTACCTCTACTTTGAAAAAGAAACAGATTCATGTATATATAGACTCATGCATAATATATGTGTGGTTCTTCATTGAGATTTTTTATAGAAATGTCATTTAAGGTACTGTCACTTTACAGGAGGATTTTTGCATAAATGATCTTTTTTAGTATTGTGTAAACAGAAGTAAAATAAAAGCTTATCCAACTTTAAAATTTTTGAAATGAGTATCCAGAATATGTATTAGTGAATTTCTTTAGAGAACTTCTTTAATAAATTAATTTTTTAATCAATAACTTTTAATTCATGGCTATCCTTATTCAATATTTTTAAAAAATATAACGTAATATGCTCAAATTATATCACTGTCATGGTATGAATTGCATTCCTCCAAAATATGTGTCGGAGTCCTGGTGAAGCATTGTGGAATAATGCACTGGACTGCAATGTTATTTGAATTACAAGGTCAGCAGTTTAAACTCACCAGTCACTCCTGCAACCCTTATACAGGGTTGCTATGAGTCAGAATCAACTCAAGGTCACTTAACAACAGCAAAATATGTGTCAGTTTGACTGGGTCATGATTCTCAGTGACTTGGAAGTTATATAAGGTGGCAGCTATGTGATAATTACTGTCATGTTAAGAGAATTAAGATTAGGCTGAAATCTCTTTAATTGTGTTACAACCTTGATCCAATATCAGTTAGTTTACCAAGGATGTGGCCTGCATTGTCTTTCATCTAACAATGAGAAGTGAACAGAGAAAGAAGGACCTATTACC
>NW_006408856.1:1029787-1031908 GCF_000296735.1 Chrysochloris asiatica
AATTGATAAAATTGAACATATCAGTCCATTTTATGTTTCTTTTATTGTGTATACTCATTTGTGAAAATGAAAAATGACAGAAAATTAAAACATTTTATATTTATCACCTGTACATATTTATTAAGGAGCTCTGGTTGCACAGTAGTTATGAGTTAGGCTGCTAACCTCAAGGAGAAAGATGAGACTTTGTGCCCTTATAAAGATTTTCAGGCTTGGAAACCCTGTGCAGAGTCACTTTGAGTCTTAACCAACTCCATGGCAAACCACCACCATGCACTGAGCCTTCACTGATCTTTAATTCTAAAATCTTGAAAGCTAGGATTATGCAAAAGAGGAATTGGCTACCAAAACATTGGTGTTGTTGAGAAGAGGCATTGATTTAGTTCCAATTCACAGTGACCCTGTATAGGGTTTCTGAGGACTTAAATCTTTGAGGAAGCAGAAATTCTAATTATTCTCTCACAAAGCTGCTATCAGGCTGGAACTGTGGGACCTTGTAGTTCTTAGTCCCCTATTTATTGTATAGAGCCACCAAGCTCATAATAAAAGATACAAAATATAAATTCCTTAGTTATTTTACTACTAGGAGAACCTAAATTTCAGCATTTCCTGTTCATATAACAGCATTAATCCAGGCAGTTTTTGTTAGGAACAAACATTTTTTGTTGCATTTGTTAGCTACCATTCAGTTAGCACCAAACTCATGAGGACTCCTTGTACAAGGGAACAAAATATTGCTTTGTTCTGTACTAACCCATAATTTGTTATAGATCAGACCAAGGTAAGTAATAGGATTTTCATTAGATAACTTTTTTTTTTTTTTTTTGTCAATTTGGATTACATGTTGTTGTGATGCTAAAAACTATGCCACTTCTATTTTAAATATCAACAGGATCACCCATGGTGGACAGATTCCAGCAGAGCTTAGAGTAAGGAGAGTGGAATTACTTCTGAATGTTTTGCCACTGAAAACCTTATTAATAGCAGCAAAACATTATTAGATACAGTGCTGGAAGAAGAGCCCCTCAGGTTGGAAGGCAACCAAAATACATTTGGAGAAGATCTGCATCATAAAAGTAGAGCTGACACTATGGACATGAATGGAGGAAAGCTTTCAGGATCTTCATTTTCTAATGGGGAACAATTAGAAATTAAGGGAGAAAACTGAAAAAAAATCTATTAATAATCAGATTATGTGATAGAAGAAGTATGAATCAAGGAAAATTGAAGTTGTCAAAATGAAATGGAATGCAAAACATTGATATTTAACACATTTTATTGTTGTTTTAAGTGCCATCAAGGTAGTTCTTATTCACAACAACCCTGTTTAAGATTTATGAGGAGCAGTGGTAGGTTTAAACTGCTGACATTGTGGTTCTAGGTCCATTGCTTATCCTACAGCACCACACCAGAAATCCATTTAAGCATTTATGAGTTGAAATGTACTGGTATTGGCCATTATGAATCAGAATATCATATGATTTACTAATCTAGGAACAAAAAGTTGAAGAGATATATTGTCACATTCATATTTAAAGTAACATTTCAGGATATATCATGAAGTACAATGCTGTAATGTCCATACACCTAGTTGGAGTAACAGTCAATACCACTATTTTCCAGTTGTAAAAAACAAACACCAAAGTGAGTGATGATAAAGCTGAAGAATTCTACCAACTTCTTCAATCTTAAATTGATCAAACATGCAATCAGGGTGAATTGATAATTACCGGTGAATGGAATTTGATGGATGGAATCAAAGAGGAAGGAACAGAAATTTTAAAAAAATGAAATAAAAAATGACCTTGTTGGTAGAAATGATACCTGAGAGTGCATAATAGAATTTTGAAGACCAAAGACTTATTTCTTAGAAATTTATTTTTTAAAAACCATGAAAACAACTATATAATATTGTTAACTATGCTGGGAATGACAGATTAAAGAGAAATGGCATCACATCCATAATCAAAAAGAACATTTCAAGATCTATCTTGAATTATAATACTGTCTGTGATAGGATAATATCCATATTCCTACAAAAAGAACAGTAAATACCACTGATATTCAAATTTGCTTACCAACCAATAAAGTAAGTCATGATGAAATCTTTAATCTGAAATT
>NW_006408856.1:1033718-1034440 GCF_000296735.1 Chrysochloris asiatica
AAAATGTGCCCTCAGTGTTGTTTAAATAATTATATATTCCTGACTATTTTTGTGTACATAAACGAACAAACAAAAATAAATAAATAAAAACAAAATTGAGGGAACACAAGCAAATATTGTTGAATGGTGATGCATAGAGGGACTGTGATCATTGCAATGAAAAAAATATGGTAAGATGAGTGCAAAACTGATGTTCTCCCATGTAAACTATCACTCAATTTACAATTAAAGCTTTGAAAAAAAAAAAAGAAAAGAAATGCTGAAGTTCAAATATCAGAAGCATTGTGGGATGACATCAGAACATTATACAGGAAGGAAGTATAAGGTCATTAAGAAGACAAGAAAGATGGAAAAGACCAAGATGGATGCCAGAAGAGACTCTGAAACATGCTCTCCAGCATAGAAGTGCTAAATCTGATAGAAAAAAATGAGAGGGTGCAAGAACTGACCAGAAAATTTCAAGAGAATAGCTAGAGAAGACAAAGTAAAGTATTATAATGAAATGTGAAAAGACCTGGAGTACAAAAGCTAAAGGGACAAACATGTGCCTTATCTCTCAAGCTAAACTAAATGAAGAAAAAATTCTAGCTTTGACTTTTAATATTGCAGTATTCTATTAACAAAATATTTCAGTATTTCTCAAGCTGGGGGAACTGAAGAAAAAATTCAAGCCTCGACTTTCGTTATTGAAAGATTCACTGGGCAAATTATTGAATGATGCA
>NW_006408856.1:1036640-1037687 GCF_000296735.1 Chrysochloris asiatica
GCTATCGACTGTGTGGATCATGACAAATTATGGACAATATTGCAGAAAATGAGTACTCCAGAGCACTTATTGTGCTCATGAAGAATGTGTACATAGACTAAGAAGAAGTAGAATGAACAGAACAATTGGCAAATGAATGGTTAAAAATCAGGAAAGACATGTGCCAGGGTTGTATTATTTAACAATATTGATTAAATCTGTATATTGAGCAAATAATCTGAAAAGCTGGATTATATGAGGTAAAACATGGTATCAGGATTTGAGATAGATTCATTAACAACCTGCGATATGCAGATTATATGACCTTGCTTGCTGAAAATGAAGAGGAGTTAAAATATTTACTGATGAAAATGAACGACCACAGTCTTTAGTATGGGCTACACCTCAATATGTAAAAAAAACAAACAACCAAAAATCATAAAATCCTCACCACTGAACCAATAATTAGCACCATGATAAATAGAGAAAGTATTGATGTTTTCAAAGACTTCATTTTGCTTGTATCAGCCATCAACACTCATGAAAACAACAGTCAAGAAATCAAATGATATATTTCATTAGGCAAATCTGCTGCACAAGACCTCTTTAAAGTGATGAAGACAAAGATGTCAGTTTGAGAAGTAAGGTGTGACTGATCCAAACCATGGTATTTTCAAGTCTAATAGATATGTGACTATTGGACAATGAATAATGAAGACATAGAAGAATTGATGGATTTGAAGTATTGTGTTGGAGAAGAATATTAAAAGTAACATGGACTGCTAGAAGAACAAACAAATCTGTGTTGGAAGAAGGACAACCATAATGCTCCTTGGAAGCCAGGATAGCAAGATTTCATCTCTCATACTTCATACAAACTATCAGGAGGCACCAGAATATCATACTAGATAAAATGTTAAGATCGTGGAAAAGGAGGAAGATCTCCAAAGAGATGGATTGTCACAGTGGTCCCTGCAATCGGCTCAAGCTAAACAATGATTGTGAGGATGGCACAAGACTAGGCAGTGTTTCACTTTTTTGAAGGTCGACATGAGTTGGAATTATCTT
>NW_006408856.1:1039522-1041680 GCF_000296735.1 Chrysochloris asiatica
CACATTCTGTTGGGTCACTTCTGTTTGGAACGGGCACAAATACATATCTCTTCCAATCAGTTGGCCAGATTGCTGTCTTGCTAAATTTCTTGGCATAGATGGCACTTGGCCTCCAGTGCTACCTCACTTTCTTGAAATATTTCAATTTGTATTCCATCAATTCCTGGTACCTTGTTTTTTGCCAATTCCTTCAATTCAACTTGGATTCCTTCCTTCAGGATCATTGGCTCTGGATCATATGCTACCTCTTGAAATGGTTGAACATTGGCCAGTTCTTTTTGGTACAGTGACTCTGTGTATTCCTTTTCTGGTTTTCTAACTCCAGGTTTTTGCACATTTTGTTATAACATTTGCCTTTTCCTCTTGAAATTTTCTGTTCAGCGCTTGTACCTCCTCACTTCTTCCATTTGCTTTAGCATCTCTACACTGGAAAACAAGTTTCAGAGTCTCTTCTGACATCCATTTCTTATCTTTTCCTTCTCTCTTATATTCTCAATGACTTCTAATCCTAGAATGGGATTTTCTCTGATGGGTACAGATTTTTTCTGCCTTGATTCACTCAAAGGTAAATTATGTGCTTTAAATTCTAAGTGTTAGTAATTTTTCTTTAAACATGGATCATACACCCCATCCTGTCCCAGGTTTCCACCTAAAATCCTCACTGTATACAAACTCTTAAGACTAAAAAATCTATCTTTTTCAGGAAAATCCTGACTCCCCTTTACCTTATCCTTTCAAGTATAGGCTTTCAACTTGAGGACTAATATAAACCAGACCCAAACCAAGGTATTTTTCATAGCCTCATATTCATGTGAAAGTTAGATAGTGAATAATGAAGACGATATAAGAATGGACACATTTGTCTTATGGTATTGAAGAAGAATATTAAAAGTATGATGGACTGCTAGAAGAACAAACAAATCTGTGTTGGAGGAGGCCAGGGTAGCATGACTTCATCTCCCATATTTGGACATATTATCAGGAAGGGCCAGTTCCTGGAGATGGATATCACACTTGGTAAAGTGGAGGATCAGTGAAAAAGAGGAAAATCCCCAATGAGATGAATTGGCCCTTTGACAGTAATAATGTGCTCACACGTATGAATGATTATGAGGATGACACAGTCTTGAGCACTATTACTATCTTTTGCGCATAAGGTGCCTATGAGTCACAAGCTACTCTCGGGTACCTGAGAACAACAACAATAATGGACTGAAGTCAGACTTAGAAACTGTTTGTAATCATGACACCCTCATGATTTTTGCCCCAGGTGACTGCAGGATTAATTGTTCTCCCCTCAGTTGTAGCACAACATCTCTTATATCCCTGGAGAAGAATATTATACTAGGTAAAGTGTAAGGTCATGTTTTTTTCTAAGTTTGTTTTAGTTGCAAGGCTCCATGATTCAGCACTACATTGACATCCTACCCTCCACTTACAGACTAGTTGTGACTATACTTGAGGTTTGTTGGTCAGGAACTGAACCTGGCTCTCCAGTAGGAAGTGTGATGATTCTTCTACTGAACCACCATTGCTCTCCCAGAATAGGATGTTTCAAGGTAGGATAATTGTCACAGGAACTGACATATTCACTTGAACTCTTCATATGTGATTCCTGGTATGGTAAATAAATATAAAGACAAAATAGAAGAAAACTGCATGATATATATTTAGCATTTCTTGACATCAGTATAGGATTTCTTGACATCATTTAATACTACAAAGAGAATTGAATGCACTCACTTCCTTCACTTTCTGATTAATCAATTTTCCAAAATTTGTTCCCCTAGTCTAGTTACCTGGTGTGGTGCTCTATGATAAACACTGGACCACAAGTTTGATTTTAATTGTGGCTCAATCTCACTACGTGTCTTGGAAACAATATATGGAGTCACCATAAGGGAACCAGAGTCCTGGTATGTTCCTGTGGGTTAATGTGCTTTACTGAAATTTCAGTTTGAGCTGCAAAGTCAGTGGTTCAAGCTCACCAGCTGTTCCTTGGAAATTCTATGCAAGGGTCATTATGGGTTGGAACCAACTCTATAGCACATAACAACAACAACAAAGCCTAACTACCACTTCTGAATGATACTATAATTTCATATATTTTCTTGGTCTAGAATCAATGCCTTAAAAAATTACTTTTTGGCCATGAAAC
>NW_006408856.1:1042109-1044507 GCF_000296735.1 Chrysochloris asiatica
TTTTTTTTTTTTTTTTGCATTTTGTCTCATAAATACATTTAAAATTTTTAATGTCAAACATAGGCATGATAACTGAGATTATCAGTGTTCAATCCATAACTTTATTTTAGTCATCTTCCACTTACTTTTGATTACAGTTCTTCCCAAAAAATTTTAAGGTACTTGGAGTTTCACTGACTAGCAGATGTGTTTGCCTAATTATTTCTCATCTATTTTTTTTTTTTTTTCTGCCTCACAATTTTATTCACATTTCAGTGGAGATTTTAGAAATCATCTAGATTGTTTGGTACAGGAAGGAAATCAACCCTGGACTCTCTAATTACTTGCAATCACCCTGTATTTCCTTTGGGTATATTTTCTTCTTTACATGCATTAGAATTTTTTAACCCTTTCTGAATAGTCTCCAGCTGTACTTCCCTTTATAGTTTAATTAATATTAAGTCAAACAACATTTATGTTCAAAGAGGACAAAGTAAGTCCTGCTGTTCTGGAAGAAAATACTTTGTGCATTTGAAAAATAAAGTATAGCTTGAAGTTTTTACATTCATTTTTAACAGAAAGAAAATGATAATAAAAAAGAAGAGATTTGCATGAAAAAATGAACTTATATTCTACTTGAGAAATTTTTTAATACTTCTAATTTTTCTGCTTTAAAAATTGTTCTTAGTATTTGGCCACATTCATTTTTGTTTCATTCACGTCTACAAAAAGAATGGGGAAAGTAGCAATAATCCAGTATATGATTTGGAGAATACAGGTATTTTTAAAAGTAGAGGACCAAAAATGTGAAGAGTAACTGGACATCAATGTACTAAATCTCTTCAAAATATTTAATATCTGATTTGGACCAAAACCCAATGTCCACATTCCTATTACTTTTTATTTCTTCATGATTCAACTTCTCGGGACAGGTTTTTCCAGGGGACGATATGAGTAATAGTTGAGATACACACTAAAAATTTAATGGAAACAAAGATTTCAACCTTCAGAATGATTTTTTAAAAAATAGAACAATTAGATAACAAAACTTAAAATTTATGCTTATATAATTGATTTTGCTTTGAAGTGTCCTCATTTTGTGAATTCCAAGCTAACACAAGAAAATTTAAAGAAAGTAATAGTTTGTCCTCTTGCTTTTTTTGGTAAGTACCACTACTAAATTATCCTACTAACCCAGTGTTTGCCTTTTTACTTTGTAAATGGTTTAAGTTATTTATAAATTTTATCTTTTTTTACAATGTATATCTCTATCTTCTTTAATTGTTTAAAAGATGTCATGAAAATAACTGTCAGTGAAATCTGAAGTAACTTGATATCTGTTCAATATGTGATAAATTCCTGTTCCTCTATAATATTCCAGGTAAGCATATACATGCCACTGACCTCTTTCTCCTCTGTGCTTCAGTGCTCAGACTTATCTCATTAATCATCTGGACACCTAAAGATGTTCTTTTCTAAAACGTCTATTAGACTAAAGCTTCAGAGACTTGACAAGCATTGAAAACTTTTTTACTTTCAAAAGGAGAATAAAAATGTCTCATAACTATCAAATAAAGCCTAGGTGGCAAATATTTTAAGACAGACTTTGCCTATGAGGAATAAAAATTTCATTTGGTCCAAATACTGCAGTGACAAATGTCAAATAAAAAAGTAAGTGCTTTCTGTTGACTGAATTACTTATCCTAATTATAATAGATAATGCATGATAGCAGACATTTTGGTATTTTATATGTAATTGGTAGGATTAATAATAGATTTTGTAGAAAATTGGCTCATTTATCTCTTAAATGGCATGATATTCTAGAATTGACTCAAGAAAATTGAAAATACTTTTTACTTTTCTTAAATATTTCAAGTATAACTTGGGATACTTCATTTTTAAGAAGCTTGTTGTCATGAATGTTAGGTATATGATAAAATTATCCCAAACCAGATTATTTATTCTTAAAGGTTTGCAAAACCTAACTGGCTTATGGATTGAATCAGTCACAAGGTTATCATGTTCTTCATTAGAAAAGCAATGAATAGTTCTTCACTTACTATAATTCTTTAGCTTGCTTATTTATTTATTACTTTTATTTTTTGAAAGTTGAGACAATGCATTAACTTATAGAGGGAAATAGCATTATATTGCATTTTATCTGTATATGAAAACTTCATTAGGAGCTTTTAGTAAATTTTGCTATTTGGTGTTATATTTGGATAAACTCTTTCATTCTAGTCACACTTCTAAATTTTTCATTACATAATTGAATCATTACCTTAGAGTTATGTATTGAGTTGGAAATAGATTCAAAGATGAAAAATAGTTTGTTAACATGAGTAATTAGCAGTTGTTCGAACAGAGCATGGGAACACTGAATGTTTTAAAATTGGGAAAGGTGTGCGATAAGGTTGT
>NW_006408856.1:1045447-1047610 GCF_000296735.1 Chrysochloris asiatica
CATTCAATAAATATTAAAATTACTATTATGGAAGCCATTGATAAAGATTTGAGTGACACAAATTGGGTCTGAGTGATAAACTCTATTTAGAGAATAAAGACTTTATTAAAAATAGACAAAAAGAAAATAAAATTTGATAATTGAAAAAAGCTGTCTTTAGGAACACCAGGAGGGCATGTAAAAAAGCATTAGAAAGTTGTATCTGCATAGAAAATTTGTAGAAATTGACACAAATAATGAACATGTCATTAAAAATGCATACTGGAAGTGATCCACCACTCCTCAGCCAGTTGGTCCTGAAGCGGAGGTCTGATTATTGCTGCAAAGCTATAATCTATGCCACCAATATTTTAAATACCAGGCTATGTCACCAAAGGTGAACAGATTACAGCTGACCTTCCAGACTTGAAAAAACTAGGAATAAGGAGAGGGAAACCCCTTGTAAATGGTTAGTCACTAAAAACATTATGGATAGCAGTGAAACATTGAACTGGAGGTGCTCACTCATCTATGTCAAGACAGGTACCTTCCCACCAATCTAAAGAGATCCATATATGCATCAGTTCTAAAGAAAGATGACCCAATGGAATGCAGAAATAATCCAACAATATAATTGATATAACACACAAGTAAGAGTAAGACCACCAACAAGATGGAATGGCACAATAGGAGGAGAAATGTGCTCAAGCGTAACAAAATTGTAAGCATGGCACCAGATCAGCAGTGTTTTGTTCTGTTGTCCACAGAGTTGCTATGAGTTGGAATCGACTTGATAATACCTAACAAAAACTACAAATGTGAATTGAAACTGACTAAATGGCACTTAACAACAGCATATAAAAGTGATTATCGCCCAATGAATGAGAAAGACTTGAAGAATTTATGCATTTGGATTGTGTTGTTAGCAAAATATATTGAAAGTATCATGGACTTCTGGAAGACTAAATACATTTGTGTTGGAAGACGTACAGCTAGAATGTTACTTAAAATCCAGGATGGAGAGATGTTTTTCTTGTACTTTGGGCATATTATCAGGAAGAACTGATCCCTATAGAAGGACATAATATTTGGAAAACTATAGCATTATCAAAAAAGAAGAAGACGATAACACAGTAAAAGTCATATTGGACTCAAACATAACGATTTGAAGATGATGCAAGACCAGGCAGTGTTGAGTTTGTTGAACTTAGGATCACTATGAGTCAGGACCTGCTAGATGATGCTTAACAGCAACCACAGCAGTGGCCAGTGTCAGATATGGATGTCTAGCTAAGGAAATCTAACATCATTTTTTGACAAATTGAAGCCATTTGCATTTTTAAGAATGGAAATCATATTAATAGTTATCTCTTTAGGTAAAATTGTCCTGTTAATGTTAATCAAGACTGAGTTGGTGTAGGCAAAACTTTATTAAAAAAAAAAAAGACCTTTTCATTAGCAAAGTCATAAAAAAAAAAAAAAGACCTTTTCATTAGCAAAGTCATAGAATGATGAGCGTTGAACTAATACAGTGAGTATATAAATAATGAAAATATTATCAATAGGAGATATCATAATATGCATCAACATATTATAGACATAGATTTTTGTAATCAAATGGAAATGACTGTTAAATTAAAAGAAGCAATTTTCATAAATTTCAATGTTCTATCAAAGGAGACTTGTGATGGATTTTTGTTGTTGTTGTTTTTTATGCACCTGAGGGCTTTTCCAGTGGAGATGGTCAGGTCAACATATAGTTCTAGAAAATTCTAAGCGACCAGTATTGTTGTTGTTATTAGGTGCCATCAAGTCAGTATCAACTCATAGCAACCCTATGCACAGCAGAATGAAACACTGCTTGGTACTGAGCCAACCTCACCATCATTGCTACTTCTGAACCCACTGCTGCTCTTTCTGTGCCAGTCCATCTTGTTGGGGGACTTCTTCTTTATCTCCGACCCTCCACTTTATGAAACATGATATACTCTCCAGGGACCAGTACCTTCTGACAATATGTATGAAGTATGAGATATGAAGTCCTGCCATCCTGGATTCCAAGGGGCATTCTGGCTGTGCTTCTTCCAACACAGATTTATTTGTTTTTTGACAGTCCATGATATTTTTAATATTCTCCTCCAGTACCATAGCTCAAATAAATAAATTCTTCTATGGTCTTCTTTA
>NW_006408856.1:1059480-1060964 GCF_000296735.1 Chrysochloris asiatica
TCCTTTTTTTTAGCTTCATCCTGACCTTGCATATGAGCAATTATGGTACGTTCCACAGTCTGTCTCTGGCCTTTTTTGACTGATGATATGGAGCTTTCCCACTGTATTTCTCCACAAATGTACTCAATTTGAATTTTGTATATTTCATCTAGTGAGGTTTGTGTATATAGCCATCTTTCATGTTGTTTTAAAAAGGTATTTGAAATGAAAAGGGAATTTGTCTTGTAAAATGTATCATGTGATCTCCAGCATCTTGTCTATCACCAGTGCAATATTTTCCAACTACTAATCTTTCATCTTTGTTTAACATTGTCATTGTGTAGGTAGAACACCTTTTTTTCCAGTAGAAAGGTACATGGTATACATGGTATACTAAATTTGAAGTAGGAATGTGTTTTAAAATACACATTTCATGACATATGTTAATAATTTATTAGTTTGATACATTTTTGCTTGTGATTTAAAATTTGTTTTTCAAGGAAATCGACTTTCAGTAAAAGTTATTTTGAATACAAAATATGTGCCTGATTGCATTATTATCTAAAATGCATTTAAAAAAAATTCCAAATGGCACTATTATATTTTTTATTGATGAATATTTTGCTTCTTAAGAAGGGAACAAGGTTGACTGAGAGGGCAATGTGTTAGTGTTTTTGTGTATGTTGTTCCTGTTAGGAGCCATTGAGTTGGTACTGACTCATAGTGACAACAGAACGAAACATTGCCTGGTCTTTGGCCAGCCTCAGAATTGTTGCCATGCTTGAGCACATTCAAGCATCCACTTTGCCAATTCATATCACTGGGGTCTTCCTCTTTTTCTCTGACCATCCACCTTACCAAATAAGATATCATTCTCCAGTGACTATTACTTTATTACAATATATCTGAAGAATGAGTCAAAGTTTGGCCATCATGGCCTCTAAGGAGGACTCTGGCTGCACTAATCCCAAAAAAGACCATTTGTTTGTTTGGCAACCCATGATAATTTCATAATATCTTCCAACACTATAACTCAAATGAATAAATTCTTATATGATTTTCTTATATGATTTTCCTTATTCACTACCAACTTTCGCATGCATATGGAGTTATTGAAAACACCATGTTTTGTATCAGGTACACAGTACTCAAGCTGACATGTGTGCTCTTCAACACTTTAAAAAGGTTGTTAGAATGATGATATATTCCTGAGTGCTTCCTCGTACATCAAAAACAGCAACAACAACAAAAACAAAAAACAAAAAAACCAGAGTCAATGGAAAATAATGCGGTTGAATGATTATGCATTGCAGGGAAATGAAATATGATCACATGAGTGTAAAGCTGATATTCTCCCATGTAAATTATTACTCAATTCACAATAAAAAACTTATTTTAAAAAAAGGTCATGTGAAGCAGATATGCCTAATGTAATGAATCATTTGTTTCTTCACTGCTGCTTCCATGAGTGTTGATGGTTGATACAAGTAAAATGAAGTCCTTGA
>NW_006408856.1:1062249-1073992 GCF_000296735.1 Chrysochloris asiatica
ATCAGAAAAATAATGTAATCCACCATATAAATAAGAAAAAAGAAAAGAACCACATGACCATATCAATTGATGCAGGAAATGCATTTGACAAAATCCAACATCTATTCCTAATAAAAACACTCAACAAAGTCAGAATTGAAGGGAAATTCCAAAATATAATTAAGAACACATATACAAAATCAACAGCCTATTAACTCAATGGAAAGAAACTGAAACTCTTCCCTCTATGAACAGAAACCAAACAAGGATGCCCTTTGTCACCATCCTATTCAATATTGTCTTGGAAGACTTAGCCAGAGCTATACAGCAAGGTAGGGAAATTAAAGACTTATAAATTGGCAAAGATGAAGTAAAACTCTCTTTATTAGCAGACAATATGATCCTTTACATAGAAAACTCCAAAGACTCAGTAAAAAAGCTTCTAGACCTCATTGGAAGATTCAGCAAAATGTCAGGGTACATGATCAGCATGCAAAAATCGGTTTGATTCCTCTGTAGTAACAATGAAAGTGATGAAAAGGATATTAGGAAAGCAATGCTGTTTATAATAACTGTCCAAAGGATTACATATCTATTAATAAATGTAACCAGAGAAATAAAGTCCCTGTACAAAGAAAACTACAAAACACTACTACAAGGAACTAAAAGAGACTTACAAAAATGGAAGAATATCCCATGCTTCTGAATAGGAAGACCTAACATAGTGCAAATGTCAATACTTCCCAAAGTAATTTATACATATAATGCAATCCCAATCCATAGTCCAATGACATTCTTCAAAGAGATGGAAAAAACAATTACAAACTTTATTTGGAAAGGAAAGAGACCCAGGATAAGCAAAACATTGCTTAAGAAGAAGAATATGGTTGGAAGCCTCTCACTTCCTGACTTCAAAATGTACTATATGGATACAGTGGTCAAAAGAATCGGATACTGGTGCAATGAAAGATACAGTGATCAATGGAACAGAATCGAGAATCCAGAAATTAACCTATCTAAATACAGCCAACTGATTTTCAACAAAGTTCCTAAGTATATTGCATGAGGAAGAGATGGTGCTGGTAGAAGTAGAAAGCAATCAGCAAAAAGATTGAAACAAGACTTTTATCTCACCCCTTATATAAACACCAACTCAGCATGGATTAAAGACCTAAACGTGAATCCTAGAATTATAAAGGTCATTGATGAAAAAATAGGGACAAATGTGAGGGCCTTAATACAGGGTATACACAGACTACCAAACATTTTGAAAACTACACAAACAAAAGTAGACAAAGTAGATGATTGGGGCATATAAAAATTAAAATCTTATGTGCATCAACAGACTTCACCAGAAGAGTAAAAAGAGAGCCCTCAGAATGGTGAAAAATCTTTAGCAATGACTCATCAGTCAAGGGATTAATTTCTAAAATATATAGGAAACTAAAACACCTGCACAAGAAAAAGACAAATAACTGAATTTAAAAATGGGCACAGGACATGAATAGACACGTCACCAAGGAGGAAATCTGGGCAGCCAACAAATATATGAAGAAATGTTTACAATCATTAGCTATAAGAGGGGTGCAAATCAAAACAACAATGAGATATCATCTCACACCAGCAATAACAGCAAAGCTCCAAAAAGGAGAGGACATAAATTCTGGTGAGGATGTGGAGAGACTGGGACCCTCCTACATTGCTGGTAGGATTGCAAAATGGTCCAACCACTATGGAAAACAATATGGTGCTTCCTCAGAAGGTTGGAAATAGAGATACCTTATGATCCAGCAATTTCTCTACTTGGTATTGATCCACAAGAAATATGAACCATAACACAAGTAGATGATGCACACCAATGTTCCTAGCAGTACTATCTATATAAGCAAAAATATGGAGACAGCCTTAGTGCCCATAAATGGAAGAATGGATAAACAAACTTTTGTATGTACACACAATGGAATATTATGCTACCTTGAAGAATAACAAGGAAGCTGCAAGCCACTGTATAACATGGATGAACCTTAAGGACATCATACTGAGTGAAATTAGTCAGTCACTAAAGGAGAAATATTGCATAAGGACCATTATTTTAAAAGATTAAGAAAAAGTACCCACACTAAAAGTGGAAAAAAATTTATTTGCAGGTTACCGGAGTATATGGGGTGGAGTGAGATGAGGGAGGAGAATGTGGAGCACAGGGTAGGGAATAGAGACAGGACAGTTTGGGTGCTGAAGGGTGGAAGCAATACACTGGAAGGGGAAGGGGAATGGAAGAACAAGGTGGATGGGAGAACAGTTAAGCAGGTTTGCATGGGCTAAGTGGGACAGAGGTAAATAATGATATATATACAACCTTGGAACAACAGGGCTCTGGGATACAAGGATTGAGACATGGTTTGAATGGGTAAAAGAGGGGAAATAGTGTTCAGATGCTTGACTGTCTTTTGAATCTTGGTTTCCCTTACATACTAATGTAAAATAGACTCTTGAGGGGGAGAGAAAGGAATAGCTAGAAAAATCACCATAGAAAGCTTGTAAGTCCATCTTCAGTCTATAACTGATTGGAATACCTAAACTGGGGCTAGAACTTGCCCAGTGAAGCTTCTGCATTGCATAAGACCATAGGTGGAAACCCAGTTCTCAGCCAGAACCTTTTGAGGTGGGAAATTTCCACTGAAAGTACAAGCAGACCAACCTGGAATGGCTTTAAGAATAGGTGAAAGTTCTTGAAAGAAAGACCAGAAGGAAAAATCAAAAACAATAATGGCAGTCTGATTGACTATTATAAGAACAAGCAAGTCGTTCGCACAGGAGCTATCAAGTCAAGTGGTCAGGTCCCCTCAGTTTAAACCCCCTTCCAAGACTAAGACTCAAGGGAACTACATGATCAGGCATGTGGTCTTGCTGGTGAGCACTTTGGTCACCGATAAGGGG
Organism: Chrysochloris asiatica; assembly: GCF_000296735.1. Classification (NCBI taxonomy): domain Eukaryota; kingdom Metazoa; phylum Chordata; class Mammalia; order Afrosoricida; family Chrysochloridae; genus Chrysochloris; species Chrysochloris asiatica. Next base: position 1,065,166 of record NW_006408856.1, read on the forward strand.
AAGTTGAGGAAAAACAGCAATGAAATTATTAGCTAAGTCTGATCACTTTCAATAGATACCTATCAACCTGGGTTTATACATGGTTGGACAGTGGTATGGCAAGATGTAGGGACTCCTGGGCCCAGGGACATGGTCACAGAGGACTAGAGCAGAAAGTGATGCGTTTGGCTGATATGAAGTGAAGGGTGATGCACAAGAACACCCAAACTTGCAGATAGTACCCACTTGACCTGGCTTCAAAGGCTGAATGATCAGAACTCTATTAGGGAGAGAAAGAATAGGGGGGCGGGGGAAAGAGTAATCCGCTACTATCTGATGTACTTGACATATGCTTGTGGATGTAATAGTTTAAAAAAGGGAACGAATCTTTAAAGCGAGGATCATTCCCACCTCCTCTATACATAGGGTTGACAGTGATGGGCAAATTAGACACTGTCTGCCCTAAATGGGGGCAACAAAGGCAAGAAGTGACTGGCTTACAAGCTTTCAAGAGGGAGCCTAGTTTCAGAGAGTATGGAGGAAAGTAGAATGTTCACTGAGTGGTTTCTAACCTGTCTGGACAGGGCTGGTGAAAGGACATGGGAATAATACTCTTTTGGTTCAATAGTTAATAATTGTTATCAGGACTGATTGTTATTGCTGCAAATGTAAAAGGAAAAAAAATATATATGTGGTTGTAGCCGTTTCTGTATTACCTTTAGTAAAACTTTTCTCTCATGGGATAGCAGAGTTATTGTCTAATGATTTCCACATTCCACTGGGTCACCTCCCTTTGGAATGGGCACAAATACAGATCTGTTCCAATCAGTTGGCCAGATAGTTTTCTTCCAAATTTCTTGGCATAGATGAGTGTGTGCATCCAGTGACGCCTCACTTTGTTAAAATATTTTAATTTTTATTCCATCAATTCCTGGTGCCTTGTTCTTTGCCAATTCCTTCAGTGTACCTTGGACTTCTTTCTTCAGTATTGCTGGCTCTTGAATATATGCTACCTCTTGAGATGGTTGAACATCAACCATCTTTGGGTACAATAACTCTGTGTATTCTTCCCATCTTCTTCTGGTGTTTTCAGCATCATTCAATAATTTTCCCAAAGAATCCTTCAATAATGAATGCCGAGGCTTGATTTTTTTCTTCAGTTTCCTCACCATGAGAAATCATTAGTGTGTTCTTTGCTTTTGATTCTCTGACACCAGATATTTGTACATTTCATTGTAATATTTGACTTTGTCTTCTCAACTGACATTTGAAATTTTCTGTTCAGCTCTTGTACTTCCTCATTTCTTCCATTTGCTTTAGCATCTCTATGCTGGGGAGCAAGTTTCAGACTCTCTTCTGACATCCGTTTTGGTCTTTTCCTTCTTTCTTGTCTTCTTAATGACTTTTTGCTTTCTTCCTGTATGATGTTCTTGATGTCATCCCATAACTCTTCTGGTCTTCGGTCTTTACTGTCTAATGTATCAAATCTATTCTTCAGATGATCTCTAAATTCAGGTGGGATATATTCAGAGCCATATTTTGGCTCTCATGAATTTATTGTCATTTTCTTGAGCTTCAGTCTGAATTTGCAGTGGTGAAGATTTTTGTTTTCTTTACAGTGAGATGCTATCTATACTGAATGTTCACTACTAAGAATTTTAAGTCCTCTTCACTTTCAGCAAGCAAGTTTGTAAAATCTGCATATTGCAAGTTGTTAATGAGCCTTCCTCCAATTCTGATGACACATTTTTTTTCATCTAACCCAGTTTTTCAGATTATTTGCTCAGCTTGTATGTTGAATAAGTAAAATGAAAGAATACAACCCTGTCACACGCCTTTCTTAATTTTAAACCATTCAGTGCTCCCATATTCTGTTTGAACAATTGCCTCTTGGTCCATGTACAGCTTCTTCATGAGCACAATTAATTGTTACAGAATACTCATATATCACAATGTTGTACATAGCTTGTTGTGCCCCATATAGTTGAAAGATTTTGCATAGTCAATAAAGCACAGGTAAATATCTTTCTGGTATTCTTTGCTTTCAACCAAGATCCATCAGCAATGATATCCCTCATTCCACGTCCTTTTTTTAATCCGGCTTGATCCTCTGGAAGTTCTCTGTCAATGTATGGTTGCATAAATTTCTGTACTACCTTTTGTAAAACTTTACTCGCATGGGATATCAACGATATTGTCCTGTGATTTATTTTAAATACCTGTGGCATAATTTCCAGAATTACAGCAACTCACAAACCACCACAGTACGACAAACTGAGACACGAGTGGTGGACCATGTATAGACATACTATAAAAATACTTATATATAATAATTATGTGTAGATACATGCAGAAAGTGTATAAACAAATATCTGTGCCATAGATGTACCAGTAAAATTTATATGTGACAACACTTTAGAGAATTATATTTAAAAATCTTCCTAAACTGAGTGTTGTTGTGAAATACTGTCTAGTCAGTTCTGACTCACAGTGACCCATTATAGGATTTCCAAAGAGTGTCAGATGTGCTTGGATAGTCAACCTTGTTTTTAGCAGTTCAGTGCTTGCTCTAGTAAGCCACACAAGGACTAAGCATAGAAGAAGGGCAACAAAAGAGTGAGGAACACTGGCCTGATTGATAGATGGGGTGTTTTCTATTTCTGAGTGACACATGTGATTTATAATTCTTTGAATGGCAATTCTCATAACAAATATGATTTAATGTCCACAAAAACACAATGAGTCTTCTTTTCCCAATTTCATAGTGTGATAGTCCACTCAGCTTTTGTGAGGTTGAACTACTGTTTGCTTAGTTCATATCCCTGAAGAATTATGAGCATTTTTTGTTTTCTTGTACAAGTCAGGAACTTAGTACCAAAATTGGTAGTTATTTGTTGAAAAATCTTTAATGGCATCCATCATAAATTCACCCAAACTATGGGTGCTTCGTTTCTCCTCTGAGCCTTTCACTAAATCCATTTTCCCCCATAACATGCCTGTACAAATGTTTTGCATTTTTACATGTTCTTTTTGGTGTGAGCTATGCACATTTGATTTGATTTTCTATTTCAGGGGCATGTTTTAAATTGCATGTTAAATTAGTTTTATATATTGTTGTTATATACAGTGGAACCAGTTCTGACACATAGTGACCTTGTACAGGGTTTCTGAGGCTGTTAATCTTTAGGGAACAGAAAGCCTCATCTTTCTCCTGGGGAATAACTGGTAGTTTCGAACTGCTGACCTTAAGGATCGCAGACCAATTAGCAACCGCTACACTACCAGAGCTCCACAGTGACCCTGAATAGGGTTTCCAAGGAACAGGAGCAGGACTCTCTCTCTCACTCTCTTCTCTCTTTTCTCTCTCTCTGTCCCATTAGACAGGCTTATGTCTAGCTCAAAGATAGTCAAATGTGCCCGCTCAGCACAAAAAAATGCAAGCAGACTCTTGCTGGCACTGTTTCTTTCAAGTCAATCTTTCACCTCATGTGATCTCAAAAATGAAACAAAAACAAAAAATGCCATTGAGTCAGTTTCAACTCATGAAGACCCTTTGTGTTACAGATTGGAACTGTTACATCCAGTTATCTTGGCTGTAATCTTTATGAAATCTGACTGTGATGTCTTTCATTGAGGTGCCACTGGGTAGATTCAAACATTCAAACTTTTTACTTAGTAGCTAAGTACAAAGAGTTGCACCATCCAGGGACCTTCATCATGTGTAACCACTGCCAAGGTCTCTTGTTAGCCTTTGAAATCCATGATGCCTCATATAATCTTGAAAGCTACATATAATCAGCTTTATATTATTAAAAAAATATTTTCATACTATATGCATTACAACAAATTTCACGTGCATATCAGTTGAGATGCTTAAAACTATGTATGGAGGTATTTACTTATTTTTGCTTAAGAGTGAATATGATTACTAACCACATTATAAATTAACAGGAAATTGTAAAAGCAAACAAAGCATAATATCAGGACATACACTGTTGCATATTTCAATATAAGATTGGATGCATCAAGGAAGAAATAATTTAAAAATATTGCCAGCAATCTTCTTTGAAATCAAGCAATCAGGTGCTTTATCAAATGGCATAATAAATACATTTGTCTCATCAAAACAAAATATCTGTGTTTTATACCCAGAGAAGTAAAACACTTGTTTGATATTACTTTATAATAATGAGTAAACAGCCTGAATGTAGAAAGTTCACCTTGAGAATGAATAGTAGCTGGAACTGAGTAAATTAAATGAAGCAAAGGAGGGGGTGAGTGGAGAATAGACAATAGCAGATTTTTCCCCTGAGGAGAGGAGCAAAAGAATATTCACAGAAAAGTAATTACTATGAAACTTAGTGAAGTATGGAGAAAAGGTGAAAAGAAAGTTAATGGACTAAAAGAAAAGGGAGACAGGCAAAAAGAAAAATAAATTGCTAAAGTGTTTAACCAATAAACAAATTTGTTGTTGTTAAGTGCCGTTGAGTAGTTTAAAACCCATAGAGACTCTGTAGAGGGTTTTCAAAGAGCAGCTGGTGAGCTTGAACCACCAACCTTGTGGTTCAAGACTTTGCAGTCTAGTGCATTAACCCACAGCATCACACCAGGATTCTTATGAAGAAAGGCATCCCTGACTGGGAATCCAAACCTAAGGCCACGATGGTGAGAGCATCAAATCCTATAAATAGCATGTGTAAAGCTTGCGTATTGCTGTTGTTCCATCACGGTTTCGACTCATAAAAATCCTGTGACTCATAAGATGTCCAAGGAGTGGTTGGTGGGTTTTATACCACTGACCTTTTAGTTAATAATCCAGATCGACATAGGGACTCCAAACCATATGCAAGTAGCAGAATTATGCATCACTTCTTTTCTGAGTTGTATGTACTTGGTTATATACATGCCTTATCACTGCATTAAGTCAATTTAAAATTACTTTTGGCTTCTATTAGAATGTCTATTCCAGAGCTAGTAGTTCAGGAACATACTGGTTGAATAAGAGAATCCTTATTATGTAACTAGAGTCTGTGTAGACATCCAATTCCCACAAGAATAAATTGTCTGGGAATTTTTTCTAAGTCTCAGTAGTCACATGGTCCCATAGAAGTTTTCTAAACCTAAGGACAAGCTAGATAAGGTTTCCATGTTTCTTCCTTTATGGCGTAGTGTTTACAAGTTGGTCTACTAACCTCAAGGTCAGCAGTTAGAAACTACCAACTTCCCACAGGAAAAAGATGAGGCTTTCTGCTCCAGTAAAGATTTACAGCTTTGGAAACCCTATACAAGGTCGCTGAATTAGAACTGACTCCAGGACACATGAACAACCAAATGACCCTCTAGGTTCAGACAGCTGGTTCCCAAAACCTAATAGTGTTCCTAAAAGTTGAAAAATTTAGTCTAGGGAAGAAGTTTGTCTCCACACTGTCCTGCAGCAAAGTGGTCCTAATAAAAGTCCTGTTCATGGATGGATATACCAACTTGATGGCACCTAACAACAACAATCTACACCTTTGAGTAATCTAAGTTTTATAATCATATTCCATTCATGAATTGTAAGGATAACTGGTTTACTATTTTATCTTATTTCCTATTATTGGAACCCAACCACACAAAGCAGTCATAAGAAACTTGAATAACATTTACTTGTAACAGTCACAAAATCTATTATCTGTTTTCTTACTCAGGAATCCCAAGGTTTACCCTCACAAGGAAAATTTTGTTCATAATATGGTGACTGCAAAGTTTATTTTTTCAAAATTTGTTTGTTCATTATTTCACAATGGAAATACTGTTGAGCAAATGATACTATATTGAAAATAACTATCTCAGGCTACTAGTAGGAGTTATAGTAACTGCTGTTTCCTGAGCAGTGACTTGGAAGTAGCTATCAGGAACTTGAATAATACAACCAATGTCTCAGAACAATTTGTATATGTAGTATTTATTGGAAAATCTCATTTTCTATGTAAAATTTCACTTAAAGTATAATATATTTTCAAGAAAAAAAAATCCCTTAATAAATGCTCACATTTTGACCAAAAAAAATCTAAAATTTGCACTAAGATAATAACCAGGGATTTGTACATTTATTTATAAGAATATCCATAAATATAAACAAATAATGATGGTGGTGGTTATGTGCTGTGGAAGAGGTTCTGACACATAGTTGCTCTGTATAGGATTTCCAAGGCTGTAAATCTTTATGTGAGCAAAAAGCCTCATCTTACTTTCACGAAGTGACTCATACATTCGAACTGCTGACTTTGTGGTTAACAGCCTGACATGTAAACCACTACGCTACCAGGGCTCCTTAAATAATAATGAAGTAAATTATGGTATATCCAAAAGAAACAGCTATTAAAAATATATTAAATTATATTTGTTGTTGTTACATGCTGTCTAGTTGGCTCTGACACAAACCAACCCTGTATAGACTTTCTGAGAATCAGCTGATGGACTCGAACTGCCGACATTGCAGTTCAAACTGACCTTGCAGTCCAGTGCATTATCCTGCAGCGCCACACCAGGACTCCATTAAATTATATTGGAAAACAATATTTAATGCCATGTACTTGCATTATCCTTTTGTATTTTTAGGGCCAAATTGTAATATAAAGTAATTTGTTATAGCCATATGTTAAATTTGTCAAAAGAACAATTATACGTAGAAAATTATTTTGAAGCATTAAAAAGCGAGAAAGGTTGCTATGATGTATCAGTGAACTAAACATAGTAAGGAATAGTTTTGTTTTGGTAACTGCTTGATTAAAGCATCTTATCTGGAATGTATCAAAACTCAGTATAGTTTTGTAAAACTGTAGCCTCCTGAAATAACATAAATTGCTTTTAACTTGCTATGACTTTTTCTAGTGAGGAGGTTCTTATATTTATTCAGGTCCTCAAAGAATTCAACAATCTGCAAAATTTTAAGAACAATTTAAGAAAATTAAGAGAAGAACTTTTCTGGTATTAGATGGAGCCATTTTTCAACTATTCCAATAATTATATAGGTGGTTTTTACTCATTCCTCTGTGCATGCACAGCTTCTTAGTAAATGAAGTCTCATAGTTTAAACCTGAGTCTCATCAGTTAAAATTTAAAATGGAAAAAAAAAAAAAAAGAATTAAACAGGTACCCATCATTCCATAAGGCAATGTTGCTTCCATCACGTAATTTTACAAAATTCCCAGTGTTGCTAACAGTGACAGAGATTAATGGAATCAATAGTTATCATTCATTCATTCATGCAGGTGCAAGCTAAATTTCAAATTACGTAGGTATTTGTTTTGTTCTAGGGAGCTTGTTTCTTCAGTCACAGCATTTTCCTTCTATGGTAATTGAGCTTTCCAGAAACAAACTGCTTCTTCTATTATATTTCTGCTGAATATATTGAGCTCTTTTCCTTTAAAAGCCTTAACACATTTCCTTACTTTTTTTTTTTTTTTTTTTTTTTTTTTATGAAGTACAAAATGCAGTAAGAGTAAATAATTGAACAATTCTTACTTAATTGTAAAACTTAAAGTCAAATTATTCCACTGTAAGAACGATTAGTATTCAGCTCTTTAACATTTTTTATGTATTAAAAGCAATATTTATCTATCAAAAGGTCATTTTAATTGAAATAAATAAATAAAATGTACCAGAGGTTGAACGATTTTGAAATGAAGCACTAAATGTTGTTTTTTTCAGTTTAGTCTGATGAAACAGGCCAAGAAGAGAAAAGATTGGTAGGAAAATGGCGTACTTGATGAGTTCCAAGAGGTTCATCAACAGTGGAGGACATTTGTTAAATGTATCTTTGGAATACAAATGTAAGAAAATTAATATGCTTATTAATCTCTGAAACAAGAGGAAAAAATTAAAAGATTGTTATGTATTTACTTGAGATTTTAATAGAATTATATTAGAAGTTAGTTATATAATCTTTTAAAGCAATAGTCATCTGTTTATTTATTTCTCCTATTGTTTCTTTCTGTTAGTTTCTGGTCTTTTGGAGTTTCACAAATTGTTTATATCACAGAGATGTGGGTGAAGGCAGCAAGGTTGATTCCAAGTCTATATTAGTCACAAGTGTGCTTGGTATTTCAATTCTAGTAATTACAAGTGGCTCTTCTTCAGACTATTTTGTTTGTTCTGAAACATAACAGAAAGGTACAAATTAAGAGAAAAGAGTGGCTCAGACTGCCCCAAGCAATTAAATGAATTAAATAAAATTACTAGTGGATACTTTATGTATGGTAGGGGCTCTGTGAATGTAGAAAGATTACTGTTAGTCACACCTGTGCTGATTTGCACTATGGGTTTGAAATTATCATGAGTAAATATAATTATTTAACAAATTTAATAAATGTTTGAGGTTCTGAAAACGGCACTTGAATCTACAAATGCATAGTGATGAATGTGACAATGTACAGTTAGTGGAACTTGAAAACAATAAACTATGTAAAGCATTCCAGACAGTAGCAGAAAAGTTCTGATTAAACAAAGATTGCAAATTGCTATTAAACTATTCACAGCTACCAAGGCACTCATATATTGTCTTTTAAAATTTAATTTTGTTAAAACTTTATTCTAATTTTTCAGTAACTTAGATATCAAGACAACCCTTCACTTATTGTTTTCTAAATAGGAAATTGGAAAATATTGGTTAACAGTTGAAGTACCCTAAATAAATATTTACTTAACAAACAAAGGAGTGCTTGTTCTTGGACTATAATGACTGGAAATAATTGCTTTAAAGGAAAGATACTTTTATTAAAAATATATTAAAATAATATCAAAGACTATCTTTTCTATTAAAGTAGTGTTCAAAGTTTGTAAAGCACTTTATATTTCAAGCATACCA
>NW_006408856.1:1074905-1077722 GCF_000296735.1 Chrysochloris asiatica
ATGGCCTTGGTGATAGGATAAATGTTGCATATAACATGAGGAAATTTTATAAGCTCAATGAATTATTCACTGGAAATACCTTTTTGAAAAAAAACAAAAACTTTAGCAGTGATTATACAGGTGAATGTCACAAGAGGAAATAAACAGGAATCAAATTAACTACATTTGTGGAAAAAGACCACAAAGGAGCTCAGTGTCATCTAACAAGCAATACAAGGCCAGGGGCTGACTACAGAACAGGGCATCAGTTATTTATACGCAAGTTTAAGATTAAGCTAAAAAACATTCAAACAAATCCCAGTGATTTAAAGTGCACACTTTAATGTTGTTGTTGTTATTATTGTTAGGTACCCTGGAGTCAGTGAACATATGCATAACAGAACAAACTACTAGCCAGTCCTGCTCCATCCCCACAATTATTAAGCTTGAACTCATTGCTGCTACCACTGTGTCAGTAGATCTAGTGAAGAGTCTTCCTCTTTTGTGCTGACTCTTCATTATGCCACGATGTCATTCTTCAAGGACTGTTCCCTACTGGTAACTTGTGCAAAGTATGAGCAACTAAAATCTTGGCATTCTCACTTCTAAGGAGCATTCTGGATGCACTTCTTCCAAGACAGATTTATTTTGCTTCTATAAATCCATGGTGCTTTTAGTATCTTTCTCCATCACCATCATTTAAATGAATTGATTCTTCTAAGGTCTTCCTTATTTACTGTCCAACTTTCATATGTAAAAGCGATGACGGAAAATACCTTAAATCTTGGGTCAGTCACATCTTAGTCCTGAAACTGAGGTCTTTGATCTTTAAATGTTTTGTTGTTTGTTTGTTTTTGCAGATTTGCCTAATGCAATACTTCATTTGCTTTCTTGATTGCTGTTTCCATTTTAATTACTGTGACAAGTAACCAAACTTGTAAAAACTCAAGTCTGTCTTTGTTTTGCTTTCTTGGACATAACAGAATGGGTTAGAAGCATAGCATTAATGGGTCAGTGGTTTTCTATGGAGTCCAGTTGTGGTGCTGCAGGTTAATGCATTGAACTGCAAAGTCGGTGTGAACTGCAAGGTCAGTGGTTCAAGCTCACCAGAAACTCCTCAGAAACCCTATACAGAGTCTCTGTAAGTCAGAAACAACTCTACAACACTCACCAACAAGTAGTTATTTATAAACAGGATGTTCATAATCCTGAGACTACATGTTTTATAAAAAAATGTGTGAAGACCAGAAATTAGAAAACAAAAGGTGAAGGCCATCCTCAGCATCTCACATGCAACAAAAACTGAATAATAATTCAAGTGCCAAAATGCAGTATTGATGAATTCAATAGTCAAAATATTAAACAATGCTTTGTGTTCTGTTGTTGTTAGGTACAATCAAATTTGTACCAACCCATAGCAACCTTATTTCAACAGAACCAAACACTGTCTGGGCCTGTGCTAAGCTCACAATCACTGCTATGCTTGAGCCAATTGCTGCTACAACTGTATCAATTCATCTCTTCGGGGGTGTTCATCTTTTTCACTGACTCTCCACTTTACCAAGCATGATGTCCATCTTCAGGGACTGAAGCATTCTGGATGTACTTCTTTCAACACAGATTTATTTGTTCTTTTGGCAGTCATTGGTACTTTTAATATTCTCCTCCAACACCATCACTCAAATGCATCGGTTCTTCCAAGGTCTCCCTTATTCATTGTCCAGTTAAACAATTTAGGAAGCATCAAAATAAGAAGGAAGAAAAGCACAATCACTTTATGAAAAATGTTGTTGTTGTTGTTGTTGTTAACTGCTGCTGACTAGGTTCCGTTTCAAAGCTACCCTGTATAGGGTTTCTGAGCAGCTGCTGGTGAGTTTGAACTGCCAACTTTGCGGTTCAAACTGACCTTATGGTGGAGTGCTTATCTTACATCACCACACAAAAATAGTTCATATTAAACCACTTTAGGAGGTAGCATATAAGCAAAATAGATGGTATTGAAGGAAGAAATCCAAGTTGCACTGAAAGCATTAGTGGAAAACAAGGCTGTATGCAGTGATAGAAACCCAAACCAATTGTCATGTTTCTACAAATGAATACAAGACTAGAAGGATGCATTCATCTATAGTAAGAAATTTGGTCACCTGCTGTGTCCAACATCGGCTATTCTCCACAACCTGCATGGACAGATTAAACCTAAGTAGGGCCAACAGGAGATTAGAAGAAAAAGGAAGACACAAGACACAAAAGAATTAAGTAAAAGTTGGGACTAGGTGGGATACAGCACTCTGATGGCAATACTATTACACAGATCAAGCACAGCAAGTTTATTTTATACTCATATCAAAGGAGATGCTGGAGGTAGGGAAAAGAGTACAAACATCTGGTGGTGTTTATGCATGCAGTAACAAGGGCTCTCTGTTTTAAAATTAGCAAAGCATGTGTCAAGGTCATATCCTTATACTATATTCACTCAGTGTGTATGCTGAGCAAATAATTTAAGAAGCAGGACTATATGAAGAACAACACCACATCAGATTTGAGGAAGAATCATTAGCAACCTGTATATGCAAGTGATATAACCTTACTTGCTGAGCACAAACAGGCCAGAAATATTTACTGATAAAGATCAAAGACATCAGCTTCTGTATGGATTGTATACAACTAAAAAAAAAGTTCTCACAACTGGATCAATAAGGAACATCATGATGAAAACAAAACTGTTGAAGATGTCTAGGATTTCATTTTATTTGATTCCACAATAACACCCACGGCAGCACCAACAAAGAAGTCAAATGACTTATTGCGCTGGGCAAATCTGCTGCAAAAAAAAAAAAA
>NW_006408856.1:1078362-1079919 GCF_000296735.1 Chrysochloris asiatica
TACTTTATATATTCTTCTCTAACACCATACCTCAAATACATCAAAGTAGAGGTTTAGTGAAAATGAAGAAGATGCTCAATGTGATGGACTGACTGTAATGATAGTCTCAAACACAGCAATGATTGTGAGGCTAGCACAGTAGCCAGCAGGATTTTGTTTTGTGTAGAGTCTCTTTGAGTCAGATTGGCCCTGAAACATCTAGCAACAATACAAACAAGTTACCTTTTAGACTGCTTGTTGAAGAATAGTCCTAAATTTTAAAGACCTTTTTAAAGTGCTAAAAAGCGAAGATGTACCTTCGTGAACTAAAGTGTAACTGACTCAAGCACTGGTAATTTCAGTTGACTCATGTGCACATGAAAGATGGACAATGAATAAGGAAGATTGCAGATGAAGAAATAAATTTGAGTTATGGAATTGGCAAATAATATTGAAAGTATCATGGACTGCCGAAACAACACAGAAATATTTTCTTCTTTCGCGGGCTAACTAAAATTTCAGTCATCACCATTGTTTTTATTTCTAGAATGTTTCTAATCTAACACAAAACATTTCTCTTCTCCTTTGAGTCATTGTTTATCACTAGTAATGTTTTATTATTAGTTTATCATGTTTTAAATTGTAAAACCTTATTACCTTTAATCATCTTTCACAATATAGCATCATTTTCTCATAGCTATAATATGTTTGGAGTCCTGGTTTGTTGCTGTGGGTTAATGTGCCAGACTGCAAATCTATTTGAATTGCAACGTCAGTGGTTCAAGCTCACCAGTTGCTCTTTGGAAACCCTATAGAGGGTTGCTATGGGTTGGAACCAACTCAAAGACACTTAACAATAACAACAACATAATACGTTTGATCATAAAATGTGGGTATGGTGGCAGATTAAAAAAAAAAAAAATAGAGGTGGCATATGAAGTGTCTCAGAAATATGCAGAAACAATACATATCTACATTCTACATGCTCAGTGGAGAAAGCAGAAATTTCACTCTATAAATATTCTGTTAAATTGTCCAAGTTATATATAAGAAATCATACTCACTCTTGAGAGCATAGCAGCTCTATAGAATAAGGTTTGTAGGATAAACCCAGCACTGAAAGCCACAAAGTGTGCAGTTTAACCACGGTAGCTGCTCTGCAGGAAAAAAAGATGAGGCTTATTGCAGGCTTACTGCACCTGCAAAGATTTAAAGCCTCAGAAATCCTATGAATCAAAACTTAACTCGATGGCAATTAACAACAGCAATAACAAGTAGCTGGACTGAAGAAAAAAAAAATGTATATATAAAACCAAGAAAGACAATACAATCAATTATTTAAACTCAAAGTAGATTAAAACGAACTTTGGAGACAATCTTTTTCAAAGCAACTTTTAAAAAGTTTTGCAACCAAGTGTTTGAGCCCAGAGAGTTATCTACCTTCACATACCTTCTTATTACAGCAGTTCCACTGAGATTTTGCAAACTAATTTCACTATGAGAAGTGAATCTTGACTCATTTTAATGTATTAAAAAAATATTCTTCTGTTTATAGTGGAAGAAATGTTTGAGATTATA
>NW_006408856.1:1080960-1082469 GCF_000296735.1 Chrysochloris asiatica
GACTAAGACAGACTAAGAAGAAGGAAAGGTCTACTACTTCTGAATATTTAGTCACTGAGAACCTTGTGAATAGCAATGGGACACTGTCATATAGCACCAGAATATTAAACATTGAAACAAAATGAAGAGCACCAGGATACTGTCAGATATAGTACTGGAAAATGAGCACCGTGGGTTGGAAGGCACTAAAAATATGACTTGGCAAGAGCTGCCTCCTCAAAGTAGAGTTGACAATGATAATGTGAATAGAATAAACCTTTGGGCACATTCATTTGCTGATTGGGCACAACTCAAAATGAGGAGAAATAACACTAAACTTCCATTAATAATCGAATATGAAATGTAAAAAAAAAAAAATATGAAACTGGGAAAATTGGAAGTTGTCAAAAATTAAATGGAACACATAAAGATAGATACCCTATGAATTAGTGAGCTGAAATGGACTGGTATTGGCCATTTTAAATCTGAAAATCACATGATTTACTATGCTGGGAATGACACACTGAAGAGGAATGGTTTGGCATCCATTATCAAAAAGAACGTTCCAAGATTGACTTAGGTTGGTTTTCTAAAGAAGCAAAAACCAGTGTAACACTGTGTGTAAATGTGCTGGACTCCAAAATTGGTTTGAACTGCAAATTTGGTGGTACAAGCTCACCTGTCATTCCTTGGAAACCTTATGGGTTTTTATGATTGCTATTGTTCAGTGCTGACTCTATGGCACATAACAACAACATAGGAAACAAGTTTATTATCAAGAAAATGGCTTACAATTGTAGAGTTCCACGTCCCCAGTAGAAGAGAGAGTCCCTCTGGCATGTCCATTATATTGGGAACAGGCCAGATCCCAAGGGCGCATCCCTGCAACTGCCCACCCTTGTCAACTTGAAAACTATCAACTATATGCATAATTTCTAAATAAAGAAAATTGCAAGTCATACTTACACTTAACATGATACAGCACATATGCAAATAAAATATATATATATATATTCATTTAAGCATCCAAATGGCACATTCTGAAAGCCAACCTTCTGTCCTTAAGAACACAATTTCAGTCAATCTATGAATTTAGAGTCCATAGATGCTATGTCTCCCCATTCTACCACCTCTGTGGTCAGATCTGCTGTCATCACTTTTCCAGGCAGGGATTCTAAGGCCCACTCATGTTCTTCCTTCTTGATGATCCTTGGACCATTTGTTCCTGAAACAAAAGAAACTGCTCCCTCCTTTAGTTACACAATTTCCACAATTTGTCCATTTGTTTTCATAAAGACTCACAGCCTTTGAAACCTTATGAGGCAGTTTTGCTCTGCTTGTAGCATTGCTATGTATTGGAATCTATTTAAGGTAATGTGATTCATAGGAAAGTTCAATTATATGGCATAGGGAAACCATTCCATTTATAATGGATGTTGTTGTTGTTGTCAGGTGCCATCGAGTCGGAACCGACTCATAGCGACTCCATGCACAGCAGAACGAAACAATGTTCGATCCTGGGCCAACCTC
>NW_006408856.1:1083701-1086107 GCF_000296735.1 Chrysochloris asiatica
TATACTGTCTCATTGGACAATTACAATTCTCTAAACCCAATGTGTGATGTGTGCAGTACCTCAACTTGCCCCTGCAACATTATTGCAGCTTCCTACCCTTCATGCACACTGTGATCCAGCTAAGCTGAAGCTCATTCATTTCACAAAACAAGATTTTTCCTTTTCAATCTTCCTTTATGTAGTCAATAAAGTCTTTAAAAGCATACAAAGTACTAAAAATATATGTCTCTGTGCTGATTCCTTGGAATGCAAAGTCATGTGGTCTAACCTTGATGATCTTTACATTCTATTAAGTGATCAATTATAATACAATACTTTCTGTATATTGATGCAAAACACAGGATACCTTGAATACAAAGAAGAGGATCAATTAAATCAGAATGATAAGAATTAGGAATTGCCTTATTAAGGATGACTTCTGAGCTAAGTATTCCTGCAGGGAAATTATAAATTGATCACAGGAAGAAACTAGAGTGAATGGAAACTTCAGTAAAATAAAATATTTCATATAAAGGAAAGCATGATTTTATATATATATGTGGCACTGTGGGTTAATGTGTTGGGATGAGAAGTCAGTTGAACCACAAGATCAGTGGTTGAAGCTCACCAGCTGCTCCTCAGAAGCACTGTACATGGTTACTGTGGGTCAGAATAGACTGAATGGCACTTAAGATTGACACTGCGATTAAAACTTTGTACTCTAGCGCATTAACCCACAGTGCCATGATATACACATACAAATTCTTGAAATATCTTGGTTGTTAATTAATGACCGATTGTGTGATACATTTTTTGGCAGCCCTAGTGAACTAAAAAGCCCTGTTAGTGTAGTAGGTTATGCCTTGGGCTGCTAATCACAGCGTCAACAGTTCGCATCTATCCACTGCAGCCATAGCTGCTCACCTCTGTGGAAGAAAGATGAGACTTTCTGATCCCCAATAGATTTACAACCTCAGAAACTCTTTACAGGATGGCAGATCACTATAAATAAGAAGTAATTAGACGGCATGTAGGAGTAGTAACAGCGAACTACTGGGACTAAATGTACATGAATTTAGAGGCAGGCTCTGGTAGAGTAGTGGTTACAAATCGGGCTGAGACCCGCAAGGTCAGTAGTTCAAAACTACCAAGTAGTCCGCGGGAGAAAAATGAGGCTTTCTACTCCGGTAAAGATTTACAACCTCGGAAACCCTGTACAGGGTCACTGTGAGTCAGAACCAACTCCATGGCACATAACAACAACAACAACAACATTAAAAGAAGGAAAGGAGATACTGTGTAGTTCAGGATCAATGAAGGTAAATAGAAGGTCTACAGCCTTTTATTTAACTTGTACATACTGAACAATGATTTTAAAAATTATTTATTTGGATCAACAATCAATGCCCATGGAAGCAATAGTAAATTTAAAAAAAAAAAAAAAAAAAAAAAAACATAATTCTTTAGACAAATCGGCTACAAAAGGCTTCATCCTTAAAAACAATTGTTAGTTTGATGATTAAGATGCACCTGACTGAAACCTTGGTCTTTTCAGTAACCTCATATACATGCAAGTGCTGCATTTGTTGTTGTCAGGTGCCATCGAGTCGGAACTGACTCATAGTGACCCCATGCACAGCAGAACGAAACAATGTCCAATCTTGGGCCAACCTCACTACCACTGCCACACTTGAGTCCATCAATGATGCCACTTGGCTGATCCATCTCGTTGGGGGTCTTCCTCTTTTTCTCTGACCCTCCACCCTACCCAACATGACATCCTTCTCCAACGATTGTTTCCTCCGGACAATATGTCCAAAGTAGGACGAAGCTTAGCCATCCTGGCCTCCAAGGAGCACTCTGGCTGTACTTCTTCCAAAACAGATCTATTGGTTCTTTTGGCAGTCCATGACACTCTCAGTATTCTCCAATATCATAACTCAAAGGCATCAATTCTTCTACGATCTTCCTTGTTCACTGTCCAGCTTTTGCATCCATATGAGGCTATTGAAAACACAATGGCCTGGGTCAGGTGCAACTTAGTCCTCAAGCTGACAACTTTGCTCTTCAACAAGTGCTGCATAGGGAAAAAAAAAAGAGAGAGAATCATTGCATTTAAATTGTAATGTTGGAAAGAAATACTGAATATTACATGAACTTCCAAAAAACAAACCAAAGTGTCTTAGAAGAAATGCAACTGGATCTTCCTTGCAAGTTAAGATGGCAAGAATTTGTCTTTCTTATTTTGGATTTATTAGAAAATGAAAACCTCTAGAAGAAGACATCATGTTTGGTAAAATAGAGGATCAGTAAAAGTGAGGAAGACCCAATGAAATAGATTGACATAATAACCTCAGGAGTAACTCAGAAATTACAAAGACTCTGGATATTCTACAAGACATGGCAACTTTTTCATTATATATATAT
>NW_006408856.1:1086207-1099578 GCF_000296735.1 Chrysochloris asiatica
CCGTGGGAGAAAGATGAGGCTTTCTACTCCCGTAAAGATTTACACCCTCGGAAACCCTGTACAGGGTCGCTATGGGTCGGACCTGACTCGATGGCACTTAACAACAACAACAACAATATATATATATATACACCATGAGTTGGAGACTACTTGATAAAAAGTAACAATATACAGAGATAAGATTTTTAAAAACCAACGGTAAAAAAACGCATATTCTTTTAAATCATGCTAAATAGAACATTCTTTATTCTTTATTAATGAAAATTTTTACAATTTTGAAACTCTATGCAGGAAATAGTCATTTGTATTTCCATTGTATAAATGATGCTTGGCTATAGTGTGATATACAAATCTAATGAAAGAAAATTACATTCAGGGAAATAAATGCATTTAGGGAAATAAAATGCAGCTGTTTAGGGAAAAGCTGGGTAGAACAGGGTTGGTGAGTATCTGTGGAAAAATAAAAGAGCTGAGATATTCACAATTATTTTGAAATTAAAATAAGTAGAACATAAAAATGCAGAGAAGATAAACAGTGAGGAAAGAAAAGTGAGGATTATGACTTCATGTTTCCAGACTGAATACTTAGATGCTTGAAGGTTTCATTGTTTCATTCAATAAATCAGGAAAAATCATTCACTCTAAAATATATCTTGGAATTAAAAAAAACAACAACAACAAACAAAAATAACTTTTGATAAAGGAAATGAGGGCAAATTGCTACAATTTGATAAACTTGACTAATACTCATGGAGGTAGTAACCTAAATACCAACAGAGAGGGAAGGAGTCTTCACAACAAGTATCAATGCTATTTGATTCCCTCTGTACACAGGTTAGAGATAGGCAACTTAGACATTGGCTATCTAAAATGAGGAGGCAATAAAGGCATGAAGTCACTGGCTTACAAGGTTTCAAGGGGGAGTTTAGTTTAATAGTGTGTGGGGGAAGAAAGAGTCCCCACTGAATAGTTTTCATCTTGTCTAGATGGGTCTAGTTAAAAGAGATGGGAATAAAATTCTTATGATTCAATAGTGAGTAATTATTATCATGACTAATTGTAACTATCACAACTGTAAAGGTAGAAATTTTATAACAAAAACAGGGGAGTAGTTAATTTTACAGTCCAGAAACAAAGGACCCTAGTACCATCAAGGGAGAAGAGCACAAACAGAATGGGAGACCTTATCCAGAGAGGCAGCAACACCAGAGATGGAGGCAGAGAGGTGGGGCATGGAGAGAGGGAGCAGCTGAGGACATTTGATTCATGAGAAGAGAGGGACTAAGAGATGGCTGCCAAGAGGCAGACTTGCAGAATGTGCCCTTTGGTGGTAAAAATTATTATATATGCCTGAGTGTTTAAAAAAAGAGAGCGTTAAAGTAAATAGAGAGAAATATTGTTAACTGATGGTACCTGGAGGGGATTATAATAATTGTAATGAAACAGGTGTATGATTTGTTGAAGGTAAAACTGATGATCTGCCCTGTAAACTTTTGCTCAATCCACAATAAAAACCTAGAAAATAAAATATATCTTGGAAAATATGTAGGGTTGGGGAAGATTTTAGATCTTTTTAATTTAAAATATTAGTTTCATGTTAGAGTATGAAATTCAAGACATGCAATTAGAAATATAAAAGTGTGGAAGACAGTTTGGGGTATTTAATAAGATTTCATTAAATATAAGCTTAATAAATGAATAAAGAAATAGGCAAAAATAACATAATAGTGGCTTGCTATCAGGAAAGACTGTGGAACTGAGTATCAATTGCTTATATGCAAATTTAATTTGAACTTGAAGAAAATGAAAACAAATCTATAAGATTCAAAGCATGACCATGAGTATATCACACCTAAGTTTAGAGACCAATTTACAAATAGAACTGATATATTGGACACTAATGATCAAGGACCAGATAAGTTGTGGGATGACATAAAAGACATCATACAGAAAAGTCAATAAAAAGATCGAAAAGAGCAAAAATAATGCCATAGTAGACCAAAATTATTCTTAGATTTTTCATTAAAGTGAATGGAGGAAATGATCAATTGAAAGAGCTGAAGAGAAGATTTCAAAGGGTTGCTATAAAGACAGAGAAAAATATTATAATGAAATGTAAAAAAAACTTGGCGTTAGAAAACCAAAAAATGTTGTCAGATTTAAAAAATTCAAACTGAAGAATTATTCAAATACTGATTTGCAATATTGAATGATTCTGAATGGATAAGAAAAAATTGAAGAATATTGATGTTCAGGAGGTAGGAGGGGTGAGGAAAAGCGAATGAAACTGTGGGACAAGTGATATTACATTGTGGCGGTAGCAATCAATGACATGAAACACTATGTAATGAATTGTTGAATGGAAATTGATTTGCTCTGAAAACTTTCAATCATCAATTCACTATAAAGAGTTAAAAAAAAAAAAAAAAAAGAGTAAAAAGAAGGTAGAAGGAATACACATTTACTGTAATGAAAAAATGAAACCCAAAAAACTTTCAGTCACTTCAGTGTGTACCACATTGTCAAGAACCTATGAAGGAAGAAATCAAAATTGCCCTGATTGCATTGACAACAAACAAACCTCCAGAATTTGACAAAATGCCAAGAAAAATATCAACAAACATGGGAAAAGTGCTAAGAAATATGTGAAATATTTAACTACCTGGTCAACCAACTAGAAGCCAGGCTATTCCAAAGAAAAGTGATTGATCAGAATGCAGAAATAATATCATGAATACCACACAAAAATATAATTTTGCAGAAAATAATTTAAAAATGAGTATAGCAGTATATTCACAGTACTGCCAGGAATTCAAGCACAATTCAGAAGAGAACGAGGAGAAAAGAATATATTAGATGGATCTTGGTGGGTAGCAGAGAATAAGATAATATATTTATCTGTGTTACATTGTCCTAAGTAAGGGCATTGTACTGTGTAGATCACAATAAATTATGACTTACATTACTATGAATAGGAAATTATAGGACATGTCATTGTGGTAATTTGGAATCTGTACACTGACAAAGATGTAGAAATTTTACAAAAGTTACAAGAAGCAAAGAGAATACTGTGTGATTTAAAATTAGGACAGGGATATTTATCATTTCATCATATTGATTTAAACTGTATGCAGAGTAAATAATCTGTGAAGCTTGAATATATGAAGAACAGCATGGCTTCAGGATTGGAAGAAGACTCACTAACAACCTCCGATAAGCAGATGGCACAACCTTGCTTGCTAAAAGGGAAGAAGACAAAGTATTTAGAATCTGTGTAGGTGGTAATGGAGTGGCATCCAGTTGGTTCCAACTCATAGCAACCCTATAAAGGTTTCTGAAGTTGTAAATCTTTACAGAAGCAGAAATTCTCATAATTTTTCCATGGAGTGGCTGGTAGACTCAAACTGCTGACTATGAGTTTGGTCGCTCATTATGTAACCAGTGTGCTACCAGAGCATTGTGGATTATATTGCAATATTGTTGTTGCTGTTAGGTGCCATCGAGTCAGTAAAGACTCATGGCGACCCTATGCACAACAGAATGAAACACTGCCTAATCCTGGACCAAACTCACAATTGTTGCCATGCTTGAGCCCATTGATGATGCCATTTTGCCAGTCCATCCCTACTGTTTCTACGCTTGAGTACATCGATGCTGTCACTTGGCCTATGCATCTCGATAGGGGACTTCCTCTTTTTCTCTGTCCCTCCATCCTACCAAACATGATATCCTTCTCTAGTAACTGGTCCCTCCTGACAATATGTGAAGTATGAGAGATGAAGTTTGCCCATCCTTGCCTCCAAGGAGCACTCTGGATGCACTTCTTCAAACACAGATCTGTTGGTTCTTTTGGCAGCCCATGGCACTTTCAATATTCTTCCCCAACAACATAACTCAAAAGCAACAATTCTTGAACGGTCTTCTTCATTCATTGTCCATCTTTCACATGCATATGAGGTTATTGAAAATACCAAAGCTTGGGTCAGGAGCACCTTAGTCCTCAAGGTGATATCTTTGCTCTTCAACACTTTGAAAAGGCCTTGTGCAGCAGATTTGCCTAATGCAATATGTAGTTTGATTTCTTGGTTACTGCTTCCATGAGTGTTGATGGTTGATCCAAGAAGAATGAAGTCCTTGACAACTTCAATATTTTTTCCAGTGATAAGAATGTTCTTTATTGGTCCAGTGGTGAAGATTTTTGTTTTCTTTACATTGATATGCAATCCATACAGAAGGCTGTGCTCTTTGATCTTCATCATTAAATGTTTTAAGTCCTCTTCACTTTCAGCAAGCAAGGTTGTATTATCTGCATATCACAGGTTGTAAATGAGTCTTCCTCCAATCTTGATGCCAATTTTTTCTTCATATAATACAGCTTCTCACATTATTTGCTCACCATACTGGCTGAATAAGTATGGTGAATTAATACAATATGAAGAAAGCAAAAGTCCTCAGAAATAGAACAATAAAAAACATTATGACAAATTAAAATAGGAGTGAAATTGTCAAGGATTTAATTTCACTTGGATCCCCAATCAACAACAATGGATGCAGCAGTCAGGAAATCAAATAACATATTGTATTGGACAAATCTTTCAAATGAGAAAAGTCAAACATGTCACTGAAAGTTAAGGTAAGCCTAGCATAAGGGAATATATTTTCAATCAACTCATATGCATGTGAAAATGGGGCAATGAATAAGGAAGATTGAAGAAGAGTTAATGCCTTTGAATTATGGTGCTAGCAAAGAATATTGAATAGATTGTTGTTAATTTCTGTCTTTCCAGTTCTGACTCATAGCAAACATTTATAGGGTTTCTGAGGCTTTAAAATTTCAAGGGTCAAGAAAGCCTTTTCATTGTCTTGATTGAATAGATCATGTTCTTCTAAAAGAAAAAAAAAAAAAAAAAAAAAAAAAAAAAAAACAGTAATGAAGGAATTGCAGTCACAATTCTCCTTAAAAATGAGGATTTTGAGAATTCATATAGTGTAACTTTGTGGCGCTACAAGGTAATGCATTGGGCTAGAAGGTCAGTTTGAACCACAGGGTTGGCATTTCAAATCCACCATCTGCTCCTTGAAAACCATATACATAGTTGCTATGGATCAGAACTAACTTGATGGCACTTAACAATTACAACTTTAACATGTTATCAAGATGTATCAGTCCCTGTATAAGACCATCGTGTTTGGTAAAGTGGTGGTAAATTAAAAAGAAGAACATTATTGATATAGACTCACACAGTGGCCACAAAAAAAGGACTAAAAAATGCAAAGATTTTGACAATAGTTTAGAACCTAGTAGTGTTCTTTTCCATGTACATGGCCTCACTATGAATCAGAACTGATTTGACAACACCTAATCATAGCTTCCAGAATAGTACATGACTTACTAAATAAAAGAAGAAAATGCACAGAAAACTGAGTTACTTGCTAAAGATCATCTGGTAGCATCAAGGAAAGAATTAATATAAAATTGAGAAGAGGCACAAGATTATATAAAATTATGTTGAGATCAGCAGCTGTTTATTTTCAAAAGTGGAACACTTTTCTCTCGGTTTATGATACATTGAAATTCGCTGGTGATATTATTCATACACATTTATAAGTCAAATATATAATCTACTAAATATTTTTTGCCTTATTTTTCTTTTCTGTCTTTCCTCCCAAACATATCATGAAAATGCATGAGATAAATGGATTTACAAGGTGAGACTGAGTAATCATTTTGAGTAAATGAATAAGAAATATGAATAAGAAATAAAGGTCTAATATAAAAGTAAGTTAAGTTAATAACTTATTTGTTATTTATACAAAGTACATGACAGATGTTCAAATATAGATGAAACTATGCCTTTTTGATATCAACTTCATTTTCAAGTAATGTTGTCTATTATCCATTATTATGTCTTATTATTTTTATAGATCATCACTTGATTTTTCTATTTGATTTGCTTAAAACAATTTTAAAAATTTAAAGTTTGTTTTTGATTGAAAGGAACACATTTTTCAAAGTAACAATCAACTATAGAGAACATAGAAGTAATGCACTTCAGTAATATTAAATATTTTAAAAGAGAAAGTCATACATTTGGATTTGAGATCTAATATGTGCAAAACTAAAAGCACTGTTACTTTCAAAGTGAATTAGCTAGTCATTCTTAGTACATTTTTAGATTGGCAACTTTTAAAAGTGAAATATGGAGGAAAATCCTACAGTTCTAAATCAGTGATGAGTGTAACTCATAATTATTGCAAAAATTGGCTGTCTTATGGTTGGGTTCTATATTGTTGTTGTAAAGTGTCATCAAGTTGATTACAACTCATAGTAACCCGTGTTGGGTTTCCTAGTCTGTACATCTTGGTTGTAGCAGAAAGACTCATTTTTCTCCTACTGAGCAGATGATGGGCTCAAGCCGTCAAACTTGTGGCTGACAGTCCAGTGCTTATCATACAGAATCATCATATTCCCTAATGCTTGAGATCCTAACTTCATAAATCTGAGTTAGTGTTTGCATTTTTATGTACTTAGTAAGATATTGTTGTTGTTAAATGTTGTCGAGTCAGTTCTGACTCATAGCGACACTGTGTAGTGTTTATGAGGAGAAGCTGATGGGTTTGGACTACCAACCATAGGGCTAGCTGTTCAGAGCTTATGCTAGAGTGCCACACCAGGAGTATAGTAAGATATTAGTTTGTAAATAAATCCTTTTTCTCTGGACATTGAATTGTTAGAGAGAAGAAGCTATATTAAATTTAATTTTGGTTTAATAGACTTAAAATTTTAAAAATTAAATGTATAGATACAGCTGTTGTTGTTAAGTGCCATCAGATTAATTCTGACCCACAGCAATCCTGTATGGAGTGTCCAAGGAACTACTGGTAGATTTGAACCACTGACCATTTGGTTAGCAGTCAGGTGCTTATCCTACAATGAATCACCATGCCTGTGAATGTGTAGATGTTTTTGATGTTATATGCTGTGGAGTCGTTTCCGACTCATGGAGACATAGTATAGGGTTGTAAAATTTTACAGGAGCAGAAAGCCTCATCTTTCTCCCATGGAACAGCTGGAAGTTTCGAACTACTGACCCTGAGATTAGCAGCCCAATTCGTAACCACTATGCTACCAGAGCTCCTTAATGTGTAGATAGAATGAGATAATCAATGATTGAATTTTTATATACAAATTTTTAAAGGTATGTCTAATACAAGGAAGTTAGGGAACATGTGGCTCTATAGGATATGCACTGGAATAACCATAAGATCTGTTCAAGCTCATTAGTAGAGTTACTAGAGTAAGATGAGGCATTTTATCTCCTGTAAGGATTTACATCTTCAGAAATGCCATAGGATGACTAGAGTAAGAATCAAGTCATTGGCACTTAACAACAACAAGACACATAATAGAATTTTCAAATTCTATTTACTTAATTGAACTACCCAAATGAAAATGTAATCAGCAAGTAGTCCATATAAAACCACACACCATTTTGTTACATGAGAATAAGAATGTGATAATTTGTTGTTGTTAGGTGCCATCAAGTTGGTACCGACTCATAGCGACCTTATGCACAGCAGAACGAAACACTGTCTGATCCTGGGACAAACTCACTATTGTTGCCATGCTTGAGCCTATTGATGCTGCCACTTTGTCAATCCATCTTGTTGGGGGATTTTCCTCATTTTCTCTGACCCTCCAACCTACCAAACAAGATACACTTCTCCAGTGACTGGTCTCTCCTGACAATATGTCCAAAGTATGAGAGATGAAATTTGACCATTCTGGCTTCCAAGGAACACTCTGGCTGTGCTTCTTCCAACACAGATCTGTTGTTTCTTTTGGCAGCCCATGGCACTTTCAATATTCTCCTCTAATAGCAGAACTCAAAAGCATCAATTCTTCTAAGGTCTTCCTTATTCACTGTCCAGCTTTCACATGCATATGAGATTACTGAAAATACCATGGCTTGGGTCAGGTTCACCTTAGTCCTTAAGCTGACATCTTTGCTCTTCAACACTTTAAAAAGGTCTTGTGCAACAGATTTGCCCAATGCAGTACGTCATCTGATTTCTTGACTGCTGCTTCCAGGAGTGTTGATAGTTGATCCAAGAAGAATGAAGTCCTTGACAACTTCAACCTTTTCTCCATTGATAAGAATGTTGTTTATTGGTCTAGTAGTGAGGGTTTTTGTTTTCTTTACATTGAGATGCAATTCATAGCGAAGGCTGTGGTCTTTGATGTTCATCAGTAAATATTTTAAGTCTTCTTCTGTCAAGGTTCTATGTCAGATTCCAGCCTCAACAAGGAAGTGTGGGTGTCAAGAAGAAGGGAGATCTGGTGGCAAAAGGGGTAGAGAAAGAGAGAGATGAAATATATACAAAAAAGACAGACACATAGATATGATGCAAGCTGGCAGGTAGACAGATCTGCAAACATATTGCCTAGCATTGCACAGCATTGCACACAGATCTAACTCTACCTCAGTCCTTTATTCTCTTTTTCAGGGAGGGATTTGTTACAAAGGAAGGATGTAATTCACAAAGGGAGGATGTAATTTCACAAAAGGAGGATGTGACTAAGACAGTATACAGAACTGAAATGTGATTAATCATTCAAAATAGGACATAATGATTCATAGGAACAACTTTTAAGATATTTTCATAGTTTTTCTTAACAATCTAACATTTTTATTTTTACAGAAAAAAGGTTCAATCAAGCTGTTATATATTAATTTTTAGGCTTAAATGATCTAGAACAGTGACTTGCAGTTTCTTAAGGATACTTAACATAAAGCAAGGTTCCTGAAAGGAGTCAAGCTGTCTCTGTACACTTTGCAAACTTTTATTTGTGAACAAGATCTCAGGCGCCAAGCTTCATTTATCTATATCTAAAATGCTACATTGTTCTTAATTATCACATTTCTATGTACTATAAGGAGGAAGAAGAGCATCTGGGTTAAACTGATTATAATTAAAGGCGGTTTAATGAGGATGCCCCTGATCAACCCAGGGTCTGCGTATGCTGTCCCCAGCATTCTTCACTTTCAGCTAGCAAGGTTATATCATCTGCATAATACAGGTTGTTAATGAGCCTACCACCAATCCTAATGCCACATTTTTCTTCATATAACCTAGCTTTTTGGATTATTTGGCCAGTATACAGATAAATAAGTATGGTGAAAGAATACAACCCTGTTGCACACCTTTCTTCATTTTAAACCATTCAGTGTTCCTATGTTCTGTTCAAACAGTGGCCTCTTATTCCATATACAGACTTTTCATGAGCATAATTAAGTATTCCAAATTACTCATACTTCGCAATGTTGTTCATAGCTTGTAAGGATCCACACAATTGAAAGCCTTTGCGTAGTCAATAAACCACAGGCAAACATCTTTCTGATTTTATATGCATTCAGCCAAGATCTATCAAACATCAGCAATGATATCTCTCATTCTATAGCCTCTTCTGAATCTGGCTTGAACTTCTGGAAGTTCTCTGTCAATGTATGCTTGTAGCCATTTCTGTAATACCTTTAGTAAAGCTTTACTTGTATGGGATATCAAAGGTATCATAAACACTATGCAGTGTCAATTTGAGTCAGAACTGACTTAACGACATTTAACAACAACAATATCTTAATAAGTACATAAAAACACAAATAGTAACTCAGATTTATGACAGTAGTTGCTTAAGCATTAGGAATGTGATGGTTCTGTATGATAATCATTGGATTGTCAGCCACAAGTTTGACAGCTTGAATGAATCATCTGCTCAGTGGGAATAAAACGAGTCTTTTTGCTACAACAAAGATGTACAGTCTACGAAACCCAACATGGGTTACTGTGAATTGTAACCAACTTGATGACACTTTACAACAACAACATAGTACCCAACCATAAGACAATTAGCAAATTTTTGCAATAATTATGATTTCCACATTCTGTTGGGTCACCTATCTTTCGAATGGGCACAAACACAGATCTCTTCCAATCAGTCTGCCAGATAAGTGTCTTCCAAATTTTCTTGAAAGATTTCAATTTTTATTCCATCAATTCCTGGTGTCTTGTTCTTTGCCAATTCTTTCAATACACCTTGGACTTCTTCCTTCAGTATCATTGGCTCTTGATCATATGCTACCTCTTGAAATAGTTGAAAGTTAATAATTTCCTTTGATACAGTGACTCGGTGTATTCTTTCTATCTTCTTTTGATGCTTTCTGCATCATTCAATAATTTGCGCAAAGACTCCTTCAATAACAAAGTTGAGGCTTGAATTTTTTCTTCAGTTTTCCCAGCTTAAGAAATGCTCAGTGTGTTATTCCTTTTTGGTTTTCTTACTCTACAGCTTTGCACATTTTGTTGTAATATCTGCCTTTATCTTCTTGAGCTGATCTTTGAAACTTTCTGTCTACCTCTTGTATCTCCTC
Source organism: Chrysochloris asiatica (assembly GCF_000296735.1). Classification (NCBI taxonomy): domain Eukaryota; kingdom Metazoa; phylum Chordata; class Mammalia; order Afrosoricida; family Chrysochloridae; genus Chrysochloris; species Chrysochloris asiatica. The sequence continues at coordinate 1,096,638 of NW_006408856.1, forward strand.
ATTTCTTCCATTTGCTTAGCATCTTTATGCTGGAGAGCAAGTTTCAGTGTCTCTTCTGACATACATTTTGACCTTTTCCTTCTTTCTTGTCTTCTTAATGACTTTTTTGCTTTCCTTCTGTATGATGCTCTTCATGTCATCCCACAACTCTTCTGGTCTTTGGTCTTTAGCGTTTAATGTATCAAATCTGTTCTTCAGATGATCTCTAAATTCAGGTGGGCTATATAAGCAACTCACAAGTCACCACAGTATGACAAACTGACAGACAAGTGAAGGAATGTGATCTTAAGTAGCTATATATGCATCATCTATTTATGTATCAAAATCTGTATATAAAAAATCTTTACCACTGGACCAATAAACACCATCCATATAAAGGGAGAAAATATTGAAGTTGTGAAAGCCTTCATTTTGTTCATATCAACCAACAACACCCATGGAAGCAGTGGTCAAGAAATCAAACTACATATTGCATTAGGCAAATCTGCTGAACAAGACCTTTTTAAAATGTTGAAGAGCAAAGATGTCAACTTGAGGACTAAGGTGTGTCTGAACTAAGCTATGGTATTTTCAATAACCTCCTATGCATGCAAAAGCTGGATAGTGAATAAAGAAGTCCATAGACGAATTAATGCTTTTGAGTTATGATGTTGGAGGAGAATGTTGAAAGTATAATGGGATGCCAAAGAAACCAACAGATCTGTGTTGGAAGAAGTGCAGCCAGAGTGCTCCTTGGAGTCCAAGATGACCAAACTTCATCTCTCTTCAGACATATTGTCAGGAAAAACCAATTTCTCGAAAAGGATATCATGTTTGGTAAGGTGAAGGGTCAGAGAAAAAGAGGAAGACCCCCATCAAGATGGATTGGCAATATGGTAGCATCAATGGGCTCAAGCTTGGCAACAATTGTGAGACTGGCCCAGGACTGGGCAGTATTTCCTTCTTTTGTGCATTGGGTTACTATGAGTCAGTACCGACTTAATGGCACCTAACAATAACAACAACCACAATGAAAGCAAAACAAAACAAAACAAAAAACTAATTGTAAAACATGGAAAGGGATTTATATCTTTAATAAAAATTGTAAGCAATCACAGTAGGTAATGTTTGTGTGTCACCTGATACATAAGAGGGAGGCAATAGGTTGAAATAAAAGCTTGTTAGACTTTTTAGTTTATATGAACCTAATGTAGAATTCTGGCTTATTCAGTTATGTGATTCATCAGTTAAATGTTCTCCACAATCCTCAGTTTCTTCATTTTAAAAAGAAGAATATAAGAGCTTTGTGTGATTATTAATAATATTAATAAATATCAAGAATTTGATCATCCATAAATACACAATACAATTTCAATTTTATTCAGTTGTTTTTAATAAACTAAGCATACTATAATATTGACAGGAAAAACATACAAAATCTGCTGGGGACAGCATACGCAGACCCTGGGTTGATTAATGGCAGCCCCCATGAACCACCTCTGAATATAATCAGTTTAACCCAGATGCTCTTCTTCCTCCTTAAAGTATATAGGAATGTGATAATTAAGAACAATGTAGCATTTTAGGTATAGATAAATGAAGCCCAATGCCTGAGATCTTGCTCACAAACAAAAGTTTGCAAAGTGTACAGAGACAGCTTGGCTCCTTTGAGGAACCTTGCTTTATGTTATGTATCCTTAAGAAACCGCACGTTGCTACTCTAGATCATTTAAGCCTAAAAATTAATATATAACAGCTTGATTGAACCTTCTTTCTGTAAAAATAAAAATGTTAGATTGTTAAGAAAAAATTATGAAAATATCTTAAAAGTTGTTCCTATGAATCATTATGCCCTGTTTTGAATGATTAATCACATTTCAATTCCGTATCCTGTCTTAATTACATCCTTCCTTTGTAATAAATCCCTCCCTAAAAAAGAGAATAAAAGGCTGAGGTAGAGTGAGCTCTGCATGCAATGCTGTGCAATGCTGTGCAATGTGTTTGCAGATCTGTCTACCTGCCAGCTTGCATCATATCTGTGTTTCTGTCTTTTTTGTATATATTTCGTTTCTCTCTTTCTCTATCCCTTTCGCTGCCAGACCTCCCTTCTTCGTGACACCCACACTTCCTTGTCGAGGCTAGAACTTGACATAGGACCTCAACACAAAATCCAAGACTTTGTTTGAATTAAACTATATAAATACAACATAACAGAACAAAATGAAATCCAATACCATCAAGTCAATTCAAATTAAAACATCAAATATATTTATAAATGCAACTTATGTAATTTCTAGATCATGGGTTCCAAGAAATGTGAAAAATAGCCTGAATGACAATGGTTTTAGATTATTAGTTCCAGATAGTAAAATAATGGGTAATTAATCGACCTTTTATCATTTTTTTAATTTGTCAAATAATTAACAAATAAAAGAAACTTGAATTCAAGTATGAAAAATATCAAATTCATTATAAAATTAACTAAGAAGAACAAATATTTCCTTTTACTAATTATTTATGTTTTTGTAAGGAATATAATTATGTTTTTTAAGGAATGTAATCATATATTTCTCCTTTGGATGGGCTGGTGGGTTCAGACTGCTGACTTTTTGACTGGCAGTTAAGCAATTAACCACTGTGTTACTAGAGCTACATTTATTAAAGTATGATTGTTGTTTTTAAATGTCATGGGGTACTGCTGGTATCAGCATACGCAGACCCTGGGTTGATCAGTGGCCCTGTGACATGGACAAAAATCCAATTCCGAGGCCCTCCTCAGGATGGCGAGCCATGGACCCTAAGAGCCAAAGGAAGTGACCTCCTGACGTCCCGGGTTCATTGTTTTTTGCGAATTCACTGGTTGGTTACCTCTGTATAATTTTCTTTGGTCCTATTATTGTTCATTCTATGCTTCTAACTCCAGTAATTGTAGCTTCTGAGAAAATGGTTTCTTTTACAATGC
>NW_006408856.1:1100469-1114769 GCF_000296735.1 Chrysochloris asiatica
TATTTCGTCTCTCTCTTTCTCTATCCCTTTCGCCACCAGATCTCCCTTCTTTGTGACACCCAAACTTCCTTGCCGAAGCTGGACCCCGACATAGGACCTCGACAGAGTAGGTTTTGACTCATAGCAATCCTATATAGAGTTTCTGAGGCTTTAAATTTTCTCAGTAGTAGAAACACTCATCTTTCTCTTGCAGATAGGTGGACCTGTGGTTCACAAAAAAAGAGACATAAAATTTGGTATACCTTATCTAAGTCGTTATAAAGTACAAAAAATAAAAATGCATTTATTATGTTTTGTAAAGCAAGTAATAATGTTTGACTGGTACTTTCTTTATATGCTAGAAACAAGAAAGACCTCCAACAAGATGGATTGGCATGGTGGTGGCAACAATGGGCTCAATTGTAGCTGAAGGTTGGCCTAGGACCAGACAGTGTTTCATTCTGTTGTGCATAAGGTTACTATGAGTTGATACTGACTCAATGTCACCTAATAACAATAACTACAATTTTACATACATTTTGCATGCTCTATAATCATATACTGAGTTTTAATTTATAACAATAAATCTTCTTTTAGAAAAGAAAGATGAAAACTTATTTTAAGTGATTACTGCCATCAATGGGTTAGTATTTCTCTGTTTCCAGTAGACTAAAAAATTCTTGACTGAAAATTTTGTATGAATTTGCAGCAACCCAATATTACTACAATTTTTAATTAAGGCTATCATAGTATTTAAGTCTTGACAGTAAAACTTCATATTGTAGAGGCAAATATTGGTAAATTTTCATAGAGCAATTTGTGATGAATGTTGACTTTCTTTTGATTTTGTTCATGGAAGAGAGGATTCCCCTGATTCTATGAACCATACATGGTGGTGGCGGTGGTGGTCGTAGTCTACTGTAGAGTCCCTTTCGGCTCACAGCGACCCTGCATAGGGTTTATGAAGCTGTACATCTTTACAGAAGAAGAAAACCTCATCCTTCTCCTGTGTAACAGCTGGTAATTTGAAACTGCTCACCTGGAGGTTAACAGCCTAACTCATAACTACTATGCTACCAGAGCTCCTTGTGAACCATATACACTCTTACTTTATCCGCAAAAAGGGGACTTGGATATATGATATAGGTAGATAAAATATTCAGAGCTACTGAAATAAAGTATTCTTATTTTTTAGTCAAACTTTAATTTTCAAAACTGAAAAACATATATACTCTTACTGTTGTTGTTAGTGCCATTGAGTCTGTTTCTACTCAGCAATCCTGCACATGGTCTCTGAAGAGCACCTGTTGAGTTTTAACCAGAGATCTTGCAGTTCAAACTGATCTTGCAGCCCAGTGCTTATCCTATAGCACCATACCAGTACTCTAATTAGGTATTAATGCATGATTCTCTGAAAATGCATTAAAAATGATTTCTCTAAAGTTGTGATCCATGTTGAAGAGTCATCATTTCATTCAATTATTGTATTTCTAAAACTCTTGAGCCTTATTGACTGAATTCTTAATATGCTGAAACCTGAAATTTCTAAGCATCCTAGCATGGTTCCTTCTTTTTTTTTTTTTATTATTAATGCCAATATAAAGTGCTTCCCATCAGAACCCATGAGACGTTATCAGCACTAATCTATATTTCTTCCTTGATGCTTGAAGAATACTGAAAGCTCCTAATTTGTAGTAATTAAACTCCTGAGAATAACATTTCTCATTTAATCCAGGAAGCAGCCACATCTCTCTATATTCAGTTTTGCAATCTCAGACAGGTTATATTTTGTCAATATTTCAGAAACCAGCTAAATTACACAGTAATAAGCACTGATATTCTTTGTAGCAAAAGCCAAAATAAAATGGACAGTGAAAGGAGTTTTCTGTGGCGATCAGGAACAGAACTTGGACTATATATATATAGAAAGTGTGGTGTTTCAGAACAATAAGCATCAGATTGGGAATCACAAGTTCCGTGGTTCAAATTTACCTACTGCTCCATGAGAGAGAGAAATGAAGCTTTCTGCACCTGCAAGTTACCCTATTTAAGGTCTCTTGATGAAAGTTAGCTATATATGTATATGCTGTTTTTAAGTGCTATTGAATCAGTTCCCGCCCTTAGCAAACCTGTATAGGGTTTCCGAGGAGTAGCTGGTGAGCTTGAGTCATCGACGTTGAAGTTCAAACTACTTTGCAGTCCAGTAAATTAACCCACAACACCACAGCAGGACTCCAAATTTATGTTGTTATTGTTAGGTGTCGATGAGTTGGTACCAACTCATAGTGACCTATGCACAACAGAATGAAATGCTGCCCGGTCCTGGGCCAACCTCACAATTGTTGCTACGTTTGAATTCATTGATGCTGCCACTTTGCCAATTCATCTTGCTGGGGGATCTTCCTCTTTTTTTCTGACCCTCCACCTTACCAAACATGATATCCTTCTCCAGTGACTCATCCCTCCTGACAATATGCCTGAAATGTGAGACATGAAGTCTTGCCATCCTGACTTCCAAGGAGCGCTCTGGCTGTACTTCATCTAATGCAGATGTTTTGTTTTTTTTTCTTTTGGCAGTCCATGGTATTTTCAATATTATCTTCCAACAACATAACTTAAATGCATCAGTTCTTCTATGGTCTTCCTTATTCACTGTCCAACTTTCGCATGGTTAATGAAAATATCATGGATTGTTTCAGGCATACCTTAGTTCTGTTCTCAGACTGACATCTGTTCTCAGACTGACATCTTTGCTCTTCAGCACTTTAAAATATAAACCATATAATATGTGGGATGTCCGTAGTGGTACTATGGTGAATATACTCAGATGCTAACTTAGAAACTGGCAGTTGTATTTCCCACACACGTTCTTTGGAGGAAACACCTGGTAATCTACTTTTTAAAATATCAGTCTTTGAAAACTTTACAGAATACAGCTCTATTTTGACACTAAATTTACTTGGCAGCAATTGGAATGTCCCATTTAGACGATCAGGTTTCAACAATGAAAAAGATAATGATATTTTGACTCAAAACCAAAACAAAGTCACTTCTATTGATTCAATTCTAACTCTTAGCATCATTATGGTGGATATGTGCTATGGAGTTGGTTCAACTTATAGTGACCCTGTATAGAGACCTATGCATGGAAGCATATAGGTCAAGAAATGAAGAATTAGGCAAATCTGCTGCAAGAGACCTCTATAAGGTCTTCAAGAGAAGAGATGTCAGTTTGAGGATTAAGTTGTGCATTATCCAAGTCATGGTATTTTTAAATCACCTCATATGCATTTGAATGTTGGACAATGAATAAGGAAGACTGTAGAAATAGATCCATTTGAAGCATGGTGTTGGTGAAGAATATTAACAGTAGCATGAACTGCCAGAAAAACAAATGGATTTGACTTGGAAGAAGTACAGCCAGAATGCTCCTTGTTAAGTAACATTGAGTCAGTTCTGACTCATAGCAATCTTGTATAGGGTTTCCAAGGAGTACCTTGTGAGCTTGAACCACCAACTTTGCAGTTGCAGTCTAGCGCATTAACTGCAGTGCCACATCGAGACTCTGAGAAAAGCAAAACTTCATCTCTTGGACATGAAATCAAGAAATACTAGAATATTCTGCTTAGTTAAGTGGAGGGTCATCAAAAAGAAGGAAGAACTTCAATTAGAGGCTTAAATGTAACATTTGTGAGGATAGTACAGGACTGGGCAGTATTTCATTCTCAGAGTCACTATGAGTCAGAACTGATTGGGTGGCATCTGACAACAACAATAACAACTAAAGAATAAATTCCTTAAGGTGTGTTATAAGTTATTAACCTTAACATTCATAGTGCACCGATGGTTTGCTATAGTGCCTAGCATGTACATGGCACCTGTCACATGGTAGATACATAGTGTACCAAAATTACATTAAAATTAGGAGTTATTAAAAGATACAGCTTGAGTTATAAAATTGAAAACACTTGAATATTAATGATAGTATTTATGACAATAATAGCTAAGAACTATTGTAAATTTTTGATGTTCAGTGTCATCAAGTCAGTTCTGATTCAGAGCGACCTTGCATAGGGTTTCCCTGGAGACACTGCTGGGTTTGAATTGTTGACCTTGTCATTAGAAGACCAGTGCTTATCCTACTTTTATCGGATACTGATCATATTCTAACCTTGTTTTATATAAGGGGGTTTTTAAAAAGTTTTGGGGAATATCTATTATCTTTAAATCTCAAGTTTTTCATGAAGTTTCTGAAGATCCCTAGTATTATTTACATGTTTTCAATTTTAAACCTCAAAATAATTAAATACAAAAGTGAGAGTAAAATATACTTGTTGGTATTTTACACAGTAAGAAAGAAATGCATAAATAAGGAAAGCAATACCAAAGCTAAAACTTTAATCAACAAAACTTCTGTCTTTAATCTAACTGCACTACATTTTCAATCAGGAAGTTATCTTAGTACTTCATGGACATACTAAATTAGAAATGAGATGAATGTATATCTGAAAACAAAATAATGAATCATTTTACTGAGAGAGTTTACACAGCTTTAAAGAGCAGATGTTTTGGTTCTACCAAACTGTAGTTGACAAATTTGCTAGCAGTGGGAGTGGAAAATTAGTTTTCATTTTTAGAAATTATTTGATACCATTTACAGACCTTTGCTATTTATCACACTGATTAAAAGCTGTCATTTGCAGCATTTATAGTCTTCAAGAACTTGTCAAAACTGTTTCTAGCCAATTCAAATATTCTTCTGAAAAGGCATATTAAACTAAGCCAGGGTATATATCTTTTCTATTCTTAGGTAATACATCAAAATGATGCAGTAAGGTACATTCTAATACAATATTGAGAATTTTCCTGATTAAATTTGGAAAGATTCTATCACTTACACACTTGGAAGACCTTTAAAACCAAAGATAAATATGAAGGAAAGACATATTGTCTTTCTTTATATTATAAGTGCTATAATGAAATTGCTGCAATTTTCATTAAAAAAAATACTTCAAACTAATTAATCCCATGATAACAAATTTTCATTTAATAAACACTAAAAATAAAGATAACAAAATAAAAATAAGATAATTCATTGAAATTTGTGTATTGGTACTTGAATTTTCTTAAAGATTTCTCACGTGCACTCTAGATTTTTTCATGTGAATAATAGAAATACTTAAGGAAGATATGTCCCAACTTGCTCTAAGTCATTTAGGTTTATAAGATTTTTCATGAGCTGAACTGTACAAACACATTCATTTTAAATAGAAATATTAGAACACATAGTATGTGTGCAATGTTTCTTAAATTAAATAAATAGCTTTTAGTTTTAAGGACTTGTAATCATATATTACAAACAAAGGCATATATAATATGCATATTTAATATGATGTGGCACTGTGGATTAATGCACTGGATTGCAATGTCAAGTTTGAACTATAAAGTTAGTGGTTCAAGCTCACCAGCCCCTCCATGGAAACCCTTTACATGGTTGCTGTGGGTTGGAACTGAATTGACTTCACTTAACAACAGCATTCATAGCTAAATGCTTTAATATCCATCTTACTTCAAAGGATGCTATTCTACTGATTCTTAAGAATATTTTAATATAGGAAATAGTCTTGGTATCACATTGTAAGATAAGCACTGGAACAAAATCACAATGTCAGTGGTTCAAACCCATCAGCCCCTCCTCATTAGTGGTGGCTGTGTGCCATGGAAACTGTTCCAACTCATAGCATAGGGATCCTGAGGCTGTAAATCTTTACAGAAGTAGAACACTTCGTCTTTCTCCTGTGTATAGTCTGGTCATTTTGAACTGCTGACCTTGAGGTTAGCAGCCAGACTCTTAACCGCTATACTACCAGAGCTCCTTGCCGCTCCTTGGAGACCTATAAAGAAAGAGTCTCTCTTTGTTGCAACTGACTTAACATCTCTTAACAAGAAAAATAATGGGCAAAATATTGAATGATACACATGATATCTCAATGTCTAAGGTAGTGTTTTTGCATTCCATTTTGGTTGACATTTTCCTAGATTCATACTTCATATTCTGATTATTAATGTATGATTGGAGCTATTTCTTCAGTATTGAGTTGTGCCCATCAGAAAATGAAGGTTCCAAAAGATTTACTCCCTTCACATCATCAATGTCAACCTACTTTAAGGAGCCATTTCTTCCACAGTCATATTTTGAGTAACTTCTAATCTGAGGGACTTTATCCTGGCGTTTATCTGACAATTGTTGTTGTTGTTAAGTGCCATCGAGTCGGTTCCGACCCATAGCGACCCTGTACAGGGTTTCCGAGGGTGTAAATCCTTACGGGAGTAGAAAGCCTCATCTTTCTCCCGCGGAGCGGCTGGTAGTTTCGAACCGCTGACCTTAAGGTTCACAGCCCGATTCGTAACCACTACGCTTATATTCTGGTGCTATTCATCATGTTTCAGTATTCAATATTATTTTCCTATGTGACAGTGTTCCACAGATATTCCGAAGGTTTTCAGTGACTAAATATTCCAAGGTATTCTGTCTCTCCTTTTTCCTAGTCTCTTTTCATCTGAAAGCTGAGCTGAAACCTTTTGAACATGAATGACCCTGATGGCATTCTAAATACTGGTGCCATCGCTTCCAGAATCACAGAAAGAGGTAACCACCATAGTATGACAAGATGCCAGACAACTGGTGGACCTCAAACTTATCCCACCTAAATTTAGAGACCATTTCAAGAACAGATTTCATGTATTATGTGCTAATGAATGAAGAACATCAAGACTATCACACAGGAAAAAAGAGAAAAGGTGAAAAGGTCATTAAGAAGACAGGGAAGAAAAAAAAAACTCGATGTCAGAAGGGAATCTGAAACATGTTATGCAATGGAGATAAGTGAATATAATAAATTATGCTCAATTATTTCAGGAGATAGTATATGATCATATTGAAGGAAGAAGTCCAAGGTATACTGAAAGCATTGCAAAAATTAAGTCTTCATATTTTGATAAAATACAAATTTAAATATTTCAACAAACAGATACCACACTGGAGGCATTCATGTATCTATGCCAAGAGATTTGGAGGAGAGCTATCTGGTCAACTGATTAGAAGAGATCCATATTTGTGGCCATTCCAAAGAAGGGTGGTCCAAAGAATGTAGAAATCATCAAATAATATCATTAATATCTCTATAGAGTCATATTTTGCTGAAGATAATTAAAAATGGCTGCAACTGTACATTAGTAGGTAACTGTCTGAGATTTAAGCCAAATTCAAGTGAAGACATGTAACAAGGGATATCATTGCTGACATCAGATGGATCTTGGACAAAAGTAGAGAATACTGTAAAGATTTTTTACCTATGCTTTATTGACTATGGAAACTAAGCTGCAGATAATATTGTGAAGAATGGATGTCCAAGAAAAGATGTCTGTGCACATGATGAACCTGTATGTAGAGACAGTCAGTAGTTTGAACAGAACAAGAGGATGTTGAATGGTTTTAATTCAGGAAATTTGTGCCTAAGGGTTGTATTCTTTCACCATACTTATTCAATATGTATGTTGAGCAAATACTCTGAGAAGCTGGATTATAAGAAGAACATGGCATCAGTACTGGAACAATACTCATTAACAACCAGAAAGATTCAGATAATATAAACTTGCTTACTGAAAAAGTACTTAAAATACTTACTGATAAAGTTAAAAAAAAAAAAAAAAAAGCAGTCTTCAGTATGGTTTTCACCTCAATGAAATGAAACAAAAGTACAATAAGCAGATAAAAGACTGATGTTGTCAAAGACTTCATTTTTGCTTGGATCCACTATCTGCACTCATGGAAGTAGCATTCAAGAAATCAAAAGTCATATTGCAATAGGTAAACCTGCCGAAAAACAAAAACAGAAAATATTCAAGTACTCAAGAACAAAATGTCAGTGTGAGGACTAAGGCGTGCCTAACCTAAGCAATTTTATTTGCAATAACCTTATATACATTTGAAAATTGAACAGTGAATAAGGAAGACCATAGAAGAGATGATGCATTTCAGTTATGGTATTACAGAAGAATATAAAAAGAACCATGGACTGCTAGAAGAGCAAACAAATCTATGTTAAAAGCAGTACAGCCAGAATGTTCCTGAAGAGTCAGGATGGCAAGACTGTCTTTCATAATTTCATATTATCAGGAGGAACCATTCTTTAAAGAAGGACATCAGTCTTAGTAAAGTTGAGAGTCAGCATAAAAGAGGAAGATTCCTAAAGAAATAGATTAGCAAAGTGGTATCAGCAATGGGCACAAGAGTAAAATTGTGAGGATTTCCTGGGGATGGGCATTGTTTCTTTCTGCTGTGGGTAGCATCTCTGAGTGGGAACCTATTTGATGGCACAACTACAAGAACAGCAAGTGTATTCGCAAATATGCTGCTAAACACCTCTTTAGTATTCAGGAGCAAAGATATCAAATTGAAGACTAGGTTGTGCCAGAACTTTACATGGTATTTTTAATTACCTCATATGCATTTAGAGTCCTGGTGTGGCACTGTGGGTTAATGCTCTGGACTGCAAAGTTGCTTTGAGCCGCCAGATCAGTGGTTCAAGCTCACCAGCTGCTCCTCAGAAATCTTACACAGAGCCTCTATGAGTCAGAACTGACTGAACGATGGCAGTTAATTTCAACAACAACAACATATGTGTGTGCTAGTTGAACAATGAATAAGGAAGAATTGATGCATTTTAATAATGGTATTTAGGAAGACTGTTGAAGGAATAATGAACTACCCAAAGTGGGGGACGGGATCTGTTTTGGAAGAAGTACAACCTGATATTTAAGATGAAGCAAAGATGTAAAGACTACTTTTCTCATCTTGTGGACATATTATTAGGAGGAACCAGCCTCTGAATTAGGATTTCCTGTTTGGAAAGTAGAGGGTTAGTGAAAAAGAGAAGACCCTCAACAAGATGATTTAACACAGTGGCAGCAACAATGAACTCAAACATAACAACAATTGTAAGGATGGCACAGATCCTTTCATTATTTTGTTCCATTGTTCACAGGGTCGGTGGTGCCTAACAATTAACATTGAACTACAGGTGCAGCTATAAGTTGGAAACCAATGATGGCAGTAGGATTGACTATATGACAGGGACTTGATGGGTATTGAAAATGTTTGTGTAGAAATGGAAAGTGATCAGTATCTCCCTTAGATCTAAATCTACTATGCAATAGTTGAATGATATACTGTATATAAAGAGTCCTAGTGTGGCACTGTACTACAAACAGCGGACTATAAACTACAATGCCTGTGATTCAAGTCCACACACCACTCCTCAGAACCTCTATACCGGAGTGTTATGAGTTTAAACAGACTTAACAACAACAACAGATATGGAATTATTATTTTAATAGACCTTTAAAATTAATGAGGTATCTGCCTGTGTGTACTGGGTTGGGCACCTGATTTTGCAAAATCTAATAAAGAAAACCTCACTCTAGTTAAAATGATTAAAAAGTGGATTACTTGAGCATTTGTTAATATCGACAATGTTTCTCACTAATTTGGTGGTTTGTATGGGATTTTCTGCCCCCTTGGAGCTGTAGTCCTGGTGGAAAAGGAGATGTGTCCCACCTTGGTTTCAGCAGCCTACTCCACAAGGGTGATTGACTTCTAGCCAGAGTCGGAAAAAGACCTGAAACTGTTAGATGATCAGAATTAGCGAGAGAGATGTGAAGGACTGAGAACAGAGTAACCGCAGCGACCAGGCAATCTCTGCATGGGCCAGGGCAGGAACATTGGACAAACTTCTAAGAACATAATACTGTTTTAAAACATATTTAGTGCACCCATACTCTTTCTGAATTGAAAGCATTTTGTGTGTGTGTGTGTAGTTAAAATTTTGTGCTGCCCTGTATGTAAACATTTTGTCTTGTTAAAAGAAGGAAAAGGATATTGTGCTATAGACATGAGTATTGATAGTTTCAGTTCATTTGACAATGTTATAATATTAAAAGTCTGTTTAATGGACATCCTTGTTTGAGAAGCTTTTAAGTGATGTACTGTATTCATGCATTAAGATGATAGAGCCAGTAATGTTTCTTTTAGTTTGAGGAAACAGACAGAGTACTGTAGTAAATACTGTTGTGATAATGTGTCATCCCTGAATATCTTCATGCTAATCCTCTCAAATTTTTGAAGCTGAAGGGTTGAACCCACCATGGAAACTAGAGATCAGTTCCTGAGAAACTGCATGCTTGCTCTTTCTGCTTTGCAAACCCTCAAGTTAAAAGGACTCTTGGTCCAAACCCATCCCTTTTAATTCATCGTTCATCACTTCTGACAGGGAGACTTGGTGTTGATCAAGACCTGGAAAGAGGACAGATTCCAGCCAGACTGGTAGGAAGGCCTTTACCATGTGCAGTTGACCTTTGAGACAGCCATCCAGACTGCGGAGATGGATGGACTCACTATACTCAAGTAAAGAGGGATTCTCCCCAAGGAAAATGTAGTTACTAGCGGGAAGCACATCCCTCACCTGGGGAGCCTCTCAAAATAACCCAGAATAGAGTCTGAGAGGCTGTTTTGCCGTACCTCTGCCATATAGTCATATTTTTTTTTCCTGGTCCTTCTTTTGATCTTGGAGATCAAAAGAATAAGCCCCACCAAGTTGCTGCTTCTCAGAAGTCAAAGTGAAAGCACATTTCAAAGACAGAAAAGAGGGCCTGTATCTACGAGTAGAGTAGACCCTTTGGGATTGGAGTGTACTGGCTTATAAAGTTATGGGGTCTCTTCCTGTAAGAGTGGGCTAATACATATTGATAAGGAGGAGTGGTATGTTGAAAACACATAAATTTTTTGTAAAGGGGCACAGGCGTATTAGAAATGGAGTGCCTTCTGAAGTTGTCAGCTTTAGGCATTATCTTCATGGGTTGTCTGCCTCTGGCCAGCTGCTTCTGTTAAGGTTTCAGGTTTTGATATCCTTATCTTTGTCTCCAGGCTGTTCTTCTCAGTGTTACTATTCTTGTTGGACTAGAGATGTCCTACCCACTTCCTTGTTCCCTGTTTAGTAGGAAAGGACTCGGGGCATAGAGGTGAATATGAAGCCAGAGTTACAGAGTCCTAGGGTCCAGGGGTTCTAATCTGTCCCTGAGAAGATGGGGTGGGTTTGGAAGCTAATATGGCTAAAATATATCATTACCATGGGGGAAGTGCAAAGGACTCTTGTCTACAACCAGTCAGTCATGTTGATAGTTGATGCAACTATGGTATCATTCCCTCAAACCATCAAAATTAGGTGTTTGCTAAGCTTTATCATGTGGGAAATTGGAGGACCCAGTGCTTAGCTCAATTAATGTCCCCACTATCGGTGATAGGGAGCCAATAGTATCAATCCATGTCTATGGAATGGGTGCCCACATCTCCAGATGGGCCTCTGTGGACTGAAAATGATCTTAAAAGAGTAGAAGCGATTAAGGTAAAAGACTTAATAAAAAATTAGAGACAGAAACAAGATATAGATGTGTGGATGCTTGGGTAGAATGGGTTAAATATTCATTACAGGTTTTCAACAAAAGGAATTGCCATGTTTGTACAGCTGATAAAACACAGGAGCGGGTAATTCCTTCTTACCTTGGTTGGAATACAGATACGTACTGAATGTTGGCTCTGTACCAAAACAAAAATGCCTGGGGACATGAAATTTGTAAGGGCTCCTCAAAGATAATTCCTTTGTTCTCCATGGGGAAGATGAACTGCTCTTCTTGTCTTTAAAGGCAGGGAGCAGACTCCATAGTGCCCATAGGAGAACTGACAACTTGCATCCATGTCTAAAATATCACAGGTGAACCCATTGTTGTTGTTAAGTGCCATCAAGTTGATTCCAACCCACAGTGACCCTGTATAGGGTTTCCAAGGAGCAGCTGGTGAGCTTGAACCACCAACCTTGCAGTTTCAACAACTTTGCAGTCTGACGTATTAGCCCACAGCGCCACGCAAGAACTCCCAGGTGAAGTTAGCAGTGCCTTATTCAGCTCTCAGAGTATTGTGGGAAAGGGAATGTCCTAGATTTGCTGCCATCCGATTAGTCCAGCTAGCAATTCCTTTCACCTCAGCAGTCTGCAAGTAACCTAAGCAACATGATAGAAATCTCAAGCCTTGATATCTCCCCCTGGATCTCTTGATCCATATATTTATATAAATTCCATTGGAGTCCCTAGAGGAGTTCCTAACCAGCTTAAAGCTAAGAATTGGATGGCCACAGGGTTTGTGAGTATACTTTTCTGATGGTCTAAAAAACATTGTTGTTGTTGTTAGGTGTCTTCAAGTTGGTACCAACTCAAAGCAACCCTATGCACAACAGAACGAAACACTGCCCAGTCCTGGGCCTGCCTCACGATTGTTGCCATGCTTGAGCCAATTGATGTTGCCATATTGCCAATCCATCACACTGGGAGCCTTCCTCTTTTTCTCTGAACCTCCACCATACCAAACATGAAATTATTCTCCAGTGATTGGTCTCTCCTGACAATATGTTAGAAGTATAAAAGACAAAGCTTGGCCATCCTGGCCTCCAAGGAGCACTCTGGCTGCACTTCTTCCAACACAGATCTCTTAATTCTTTTGGCAGCCCATGGCACTTTCATTATTCTCCTCCAAAATCATAACTCAAAAACATCAACTCTTCTATGGTCTTCCTTATTCACTGTCCAGCTTTCACATGCATATGAGGTTATTGAAAAAATCCATGGCTTGGGTTAGGCACACCTTAGTCCTCAAGCTGACACATATGCTCTTCAACACTTTAAAAAAGACTTGTGCCGCAGATTTGCCTAATGCAATATGTTGTTTGATTTCTTGACTGCTGCTTCCATGAGATTTGATGGTTGATCCAAGAAGAAAGAAGTCCTTGACAACTTCAGTCTTTTCTCCATTGGTAAGAATGTTGTTTATTGGTTCAGTGTTTATTGTTTTATTTACATTGAGATGCAGTCCATATTGAAGGGTTTGCTCTTTTATCTTCATCATTAAATATTTTAAGTCCTCTTCACTTTTAGCAAGCAAGGTTGTATCATTTGCATATTGCAGGCTGTTAGTGAGTCTTCTGAATGTTGTTGTTGTTGTCAGGTGCCATTGAGTCGGAACCGACTCATAGTGACCCCATGCACAGCAGAACGAAACAACGTCTGAGCCTGAGCCAACCTCACTACTGCTGCTACACTTGAGTCAATCAATGCTGCCACCTGGCCAATCCATCTGGTTGGGGGTTTTCTTCATTTTCTCTGGCTCTCCACCTTACCCAGTATGACATCCTTCTCCAGCAACTGCTCCCTCCTAACAATATGTCCAAAGTATGAGAGACGAAGTTTAGCCATCCTGGCCTTCAAGGAGCACTCTGGCTGCACTTCTTCCTAAAACAGATATATTGGTTCTTTTGGCAGCCCAAAGCACTTTTAGTATTCTCCTCCAACACCACAATTGAAAGGAATCAATTCTTCTACGATATTCCTTATTCACTGTCCATGTTTCACATCCATATGAGGTTATTGAAAATACCATGGCTTGGGTCAGGCATACCTTAGTCCTCAAGCTGACATCTTTGCTCTTCCACACTTGAAAAAGTCCCGAGCAGCAGATTTGCCTAATGCAATGTGTTGTCTGATCTCTTGACTGCTGCTTCCATGAGTGTTGATAGTTGATCCAAGAAGAATGAAGTACTTGACAACTTCAATTTTTTCTCTGCTGATAAGAATGTTGTTTATTGGTCCAGTGGGTGAGGATTTTTGTTTTCTTAACATTGAGATGTAATCCATACCAAAGGCTGTGCTCTTTGATCTTCATCAGTAAATGTTTTAAGTCCTCTTCACTTTCAGCAAACAAGGTTGTATTATCTGCATATCGCAGGTTGTTAATGAGTCTTCCTCCAATCCTCATGCCACATTTTTCTTCATAGAACCCAGCTTCTCATATTATTTGCTCAGCATACAGGTTGAATAAGTATGGAGAAATAACACAACCTTGTCGCACACCTTTCCCAATTTTAAAACATTCAGTGTTCCCATGCTTTATTCGAACAATTGCTTCTTGGTCTAGGTACAGATTTCTCAGAAGTACAATTAAGGTTCTGGAATACTCATACTTCACAATGTTGTCCATAGCTTGTCATGATCCACACAATAGAAAGCCTTTGGGTAGTCAATAAAGTATAGGTAAACATCTTTCAGATATTCTCTGTTTTCAGCCAAGATCCATCGAACATCAGCAATGATATCTCTCGTTCCCCAGCCTCTTCTGAATCCAGCTTGAACCTCTGGAAGTTCTCTGTCAATGTATGATT
>NW_006408856.1:1115550-1121639 GCF_000296735.1 Chrysochloris asiatica
TGTTCTTCAGATGATCTCTAAATTCAGGTGGGATAAATTCAAGGTCATAATTTGGCTCTCGTGGACTTGTTTTCATTTTGTTCAGCTACAGTTTTGACATAAAACCAAACGGTAACCACTCGTCTGTCTGTCGTGCTGTGGTGGCTTGAGTTTCTGAGTTTCTGAATGTAGACTGAATTAATTAGCCAATAGTGGTTCTTAAACTGCACCAGAGATGCTCTACAAGGGGTAGCTAGTCAGTTAGATGCCACTCTCCAGATGGCTTAGGGAAAAAAGGATAGCAATTGACATGCTAGCCGAAAAGGGAGCTGTATGTGTAATGATGGGAATTACCTGTGGTACCGTTAACAACACATCTCCTGATGAAAAGACCACAAAGGCCATGAAAGAATTAATCATCCTAGATAATGAATGGACTAAAAATACTGGAATTAATGATCCTTTTACTAACTAGTTAGAGGGGTGATTTAGAAAGTTTAAAATATAGCTGCTTCGAACCTCACTTTTCTCATATAAGTAGTTGGTATTTACACAGCTATTAGATGTTGTGTGATGCCCAGAGTCTGAGGACTAGTGAAGATTCAGAAGTCAGATTTGGTCCCTACTTGGTTTAAGCATTTGTTGCTGTGAGCAGGATTCATTGTAGTGGTTCCAAACCTAAGAAATTGTAAGATTTTCTGAGAGAAAGAAAGAAGGGGAATGGGATAAAATGTTTCTGCTGAAAGGAGATCAGCTTTTATAGTTACCTAGAGCTGATGTCATGCTGGATTGAAAAGATGGCTGATTTGTGGTCCAGTCCTACTGGAATCCACTTTGCCAGAGGCCCAAGAGAATATGCACTTGAATGGGGTTAGTCTAAGGTTGGTTGAGGGAAAGATTGAACTTGAGTGTTTTAAAAGGTTAGTGTATTTGAATCCCTGATGGATATTGGCTTATCCTGCTTATTATTGTAAAATAGACATACATGTATAATGGGAATATCGAGAATTATGATTATGGAAAGTTGGTAAGCTGGCCTTCTGTCTGTATTTGATATGATTTGCTAGAACTTTAAGGTGGAAACTTGAGCTCCACCTAAAACTCCAGAGTTGATTCATTTGCATTTGAAAAGACTTGCAACCCAGGACTGTTGAAAGAACTGGAGACTTGTGATTAAAGGAAAGCAAAAAAAAAAAAAAAAAAGTTGAGGCTTGAATTTTTTCTTTAGTTCCCCCAGCTTGAGAAATGCTGAGCATGTTCCTCCTTTATGGTTTTCTTGCTCCAAATCTTTGCACATTTTGTTCTATCTTCTAGAGTGGATCTTTGAAATTTTCTATTCAGCTGTTGGACCTCCTCATTTCTTCTATTTGCTTTATGTTCTTGATATCATCCCACAACTCTTCTGGTCTTCGATGTTTAGTATCAAATCTGTTGTTCAGATGATCTCTAAGTTAAGGTGGGAGATATTCAAAGTCATATATTGGCTCTCATGGACTTGTTTTAATTTTAATCAGCTTTAATTTGAACTTGCATATGAGCAACTGATGATCTATTCCCTGGCCTTGTTTTCACTGATGATATGGAGCTTTTCCATGATCTCTTTCCTCAGATGTAGTCAATTAGATTTTTATGTATTCCATCTGGAGAGGTCCATGTGTATAGTCGTCTCTTATGCTGTCTAAAGAAGGTATTTGAAATGAACATATCATTGAATTTGTAGAATTCTATCATGCAATCTCCAGCATCATTTCTATCACCAAGGCCATATTTTCCAACCACTGATCCTTATTCTTTTCTCCCAATCACCAGTAGTGATCAATACATCTTGATTGCATATTTGATCAATTTCAGATTGTAGAAATTGGTAGAACTCTTCTATTTCATCCTCACTGGTTTTAGTGGTTAGTGTGTAAATTTGAATAATAGTGGTATTAACTGGGCTTCCCTGTAGGCACATAGATATTATCCTATCACAGACCGTGTTGTATCTCATGACTGATCTGGATATGTTCTTTTTGACAATGAATGCAACACCATTCCACTTCAATATGTCATTCCTGGCATAGTAAGCCATGTGGTTATCAGATTCAAAATGGCCAATACCAGTCCATTTCAGCTCACTGATGCCTAAGATATTGATGTTTATGTGTTACATTTCATTTTTGACAATTTCTAATTTTCATACATCCCAGGTTCTGATTATTAATGGATAACATCAGCTATTTCTCTTCATTTTGACTTGTGTCCCATCAGCAAATGAAAGACCTGAGGGCTTCTCTCCCATGAGCTTTACTCCATTTGGGTTATCATAGTCAACACTACTTGGAGGAGGCACCTCTTTCCCAGTCGCAATTTGAGTGCCTTCCAACCAGTGGGGCTTATTTTCTAGCACTAAATCTGACAGTGTTTCTCAGCTGTTCATAAAGTTTTCAGTGACTATATATTCAGAGGTAGTTTGTCACTCTTTCTTCTAGTCTATCTTAGTCTGGAAGCTCATCTGAAACCTGTCCACCATGCGTGACACAGCTGGTATTTAAAAATACCAGTAGCATAGCTTTTAGAATAACAACAACTCACAAGCCACCACAATATGACAAACTGACAGACAAGCGGTGGTAGAAATTAGTAGAACTCTACAATTTCATCATTCATAGTATAAGTGGTTAAGGAGCTCTGGTAATATATGGTTATGAGTTGAGCTGCTAACCTCAAGGTCAGCAGTTTGAAATTACCAGAAGTTCTGCTGGAGAAAGATGAGGCGTTCTGCTCCCGTAAAGATTGACAGCCTCGGAAACCCTGTGCAGGGTCGCTATGAGTCGGAACCGACTCCACGGCACATAACAACAAATATATATATATATATATATATATATATTATGAAGGAGATCTGGTAGCGTTGTGGTTACGAATCGGGCTGCGAACCTCAAGGTCAGCAGTTCGAAACTACCAGCTGCTCCGCGGGAGAAAGATGAAGCTTTCTGCTCCCGTAAAGATTTATAGCATCGGAAACCATGTATAGGGTCGCTATGGGTCGGAACCCGACTCGACGGCACTTAACAACAACAACAATATATATTATGAATGGTATGACATTCCACTTTAAATTGTCATTCACACAAAGTAATTGCCATATAGAAATTTCAACACATTAAAGAGGAAATGTTTAAAGTGATTTAGATTTACTGCTAACCAAAAGATCAACAACTTGAACCCACTAGCCATTCCATGGAAGAAAGATTCAAGTTCCGCATCCCTAAGATTGTATGCTTGGAAGCCCTATGAAGTAATTCTACATTATCCTATAGGATCACTATGAGTCGGAACAGACTTGATAGCAATGGGTGCTATGCTTTAGATTACTTTTGTCTTGCTATTAGGTGTTTTTTGTCTTTTTTTGTTTGCTTTTTGTCTGTTAGTTTTGGTTTAATTTGTTCGTTTTTAATTCCAGTTATATGTGTTTGTAAGAGGTTTGTAATTCCAATGTTAATGTTTCATCTTTCATCTTTTCTGCTATAATTCCAAAATGCATACATGCAATGCATGAAAATTCTTAATAATATGGTCTAATTTTGTTAATCTATAATTTGTTCCTTTCAAATATTTATTGCATTCAATTTAATTACTTTTATTTTATGTGTTTTTAAAGTTCAATTATATTTTTCATTATTTATAAATGGCCCCGAAGAGATAATGACCCTGAGAAAAATGGACTGATCCCTGGATCCTTGGTAGCTCCCAAATGTTCAGTTTTTTGTTATGGACAACCCATGGGGAAAAGAGCCACTTTAGGGAAAACATATGCCTAACCATTACCAAGAGCAGTTCTTGAGAGGAACATACTTTTGAATCTGCAACATTCATGAAGAAATGAGTGCCTGATGTCATGAATGCACTTACACTAATGGAATTCCTATACTTGTTCTCATAAGAATGCAGATTGCAATGGTGATCAAATAAATAATGGAGTCACTAGAACAAAGAGGCTAAGATATTGGATTATTTCATGAAGGGGATCTCCCAAGGAACATGATGAGAAAATTACATCTATTATATTTTAGCTACTTAATATTTAGTCTAATTCTGAATCTGATTTACATGAGGGGGCTACCAAAAGGTTATAAAAAATAGAATTAACAGATGATGGAAAATTTTCAGGAACATTTGGAAATTTCTGCATAGATGTCACAGATAAATTTTGTCAAGTTGTTTCTGATTTTGTTGGTTAATTTTTCTTTCACCTTTTATATACAAGAGAATAACAATTATTTAATAAATCACACAACTGACATAATGCTTACTAGTGTTTCTGGGAAGCTCCTTTAAGAGGCTGTATTTTAGAAGCATAATATCTGATGTAATTGATCAAAAATTATCCTTCTCTGAGGGGTCTTAAAGTATGCTACAATATCTTCTGTAACTAATTCCATGAGAGAAACAATAATGTCCATAAGTTTCAACTGAGAATAGTATCATGTTGTAGGAATATTTTGTTTTTCGTTTTAAAGTTAATATTTAGTCAAAAATTGTCTACAAATTAAGGGAAAATATATAGACTAGTATATATAGATAGCTGTTTTTGATAAATGTATTTCTAAATTCTTAAATTTTCAAATAGACTTTCTAGATAATAAATTATTTCTATAGGAATAATATATTTCATCTGCCCCTATGAGATGAATTGACACAATGAGCCCACAATGAATCCAGACATAAGAGTTGTTAGAAAGATGCAAGACCAGACAATGTTTCATTCTGTTTTCCATAGGTTTTTTATGAGCCAGACCCAACTTGAAGGGACCTAACAACAGCAACAGGCAAAATATGATCCCCAAGAGAGACTTTGAACTTTCTCTTTAATCTAGAGCAGCTAATGAGAATGGAAGTAAGGATGCAATAATGATGCAAAAATTCTATAGAGATTTCAAATGGTGACTAAAAATAATAAAGTACTATATTATAATAAGATGTGAAAGACAGAGTTAGAAAAGTACAAAAAATATATCATGACACCAAGCATTCCTCCCACAGCTCTCTCCACTCAACTGGATTTAAAAATTCATTATAGTTGCCACATAGAACTCAGAGACAATAGTCACAGTTATGGGGTTTATTTGGGAAGTTAGCAGTTTACATTTCAGGGTCAGGAATATTCTGGGAATAGTTGTTCAGGAAAGCCTCTCTTCAGCCATGTCCACTGAGAGGCCTTACTCTGCCTCGGCAACGTTGCTAAACTGATAAATTGTCACTCCACCATAAGGTTCAGTCTAAAGGCATTTGCTTTTAGTTCCATGGGTCAACAAACCTAAACCCACAAACGCAGTACCTAGAGGCATCTAACTCCAAAATGAATCCTCCTGCCCAAAGTCACTTAACTTTCCTTGCTCTGTTGCCCAGAAAGTCCACTGTTGTCTCGATTTCTGGCTCTTGGTTCTGTTGTGGCTGTTCCTCTGCCACTTCTCTATTATCATAATTTTTTGTTCCTGGGTTGAGGAGGATAAATGTGCAGGGATCTCATAGTTCTTATATATTATCAGAAGGAACCAGTCCCTATAGAAAGACATCAAGCTTGGTAAAGTAGAGGGGTGAGTGAAAGAGATGAAGACCACCAAATAGATGGATTGTCAGAGTAGCAGCTGCAATGGCTTAAGTGGAGCAGTAATTGGAGGATTGGAACAGGATGGGCACTTTTTCATTCTGTTGTGAATACGGTTGCTATGAGTCAGTACTGACTGCATCATTAATAATATTTATCCAACCAGCTGTTCCTCAGAAACATATATAGGGTTGCTATGAGTTGGAACTGACTGGACAGCAAATAACAACACCCATTCAAACAGCTAAACTATTTATCCATACTTACCAATTAGAAAATTAGAACATTCACAAATTGGTTTAATTAGGATTATGCTTTTTCTTTTACTTTCTTTTTTTCCCCCTTCATATTTATATAAATATTTACAGGTCAGGAATCTCTAATGCTAACACAGGTCTTCTAAATTTCTGATTTATTAACTGAACTCTTCCTTGGTCATTTCTGCTATTTAGAAAACTCTGTAGCCCTTTGTCCTTGAAAACGTACTGCTCTGGTGGTGGTGGTGGTGGTGGTGGTG
>NW_006408856.1:1121936-1126607 GCF_000296735.1 Chrysochloris asiatica
ACTATTTATAAGTTAGACATTATTATAAATTATTCAGTAACTATCATAAATAAAACTGAATAACAAATGGGATATGAAAAGTTTAACTGTACTCTGATTAAAACTCTTAAAAGAAAGTCATCCATTTTTAATTACCACACAAATCCTTCTTCATTGCTAAGAATTTTTTTTAAATGGTTTTTTTAAACTCCTTTAAAACACTTAATAAATGATTTTCCTTATATATTTGCATAATTTTATTCAAGACATTCTAAGCTAGAATAAAAACAATGACATAATAAGGAAAGCAAACATTTCCCACCTTTATGCCTCAGTTTTCTCATTCATTGAGAACTCTGAATTAAATAATTATGTTAAATGGTTTCTTTACAATCTAACATATTCTGTGTATTTGTACACATAAGTTATCCCTTTCAATACTACAACTACAGTTTTGTTGTTCACATCTTAATCTAATAAATAATTTAACCTGAATGTTCATTGTCTAACATAGTATTGACAAGAAACTGTGAAAAATTCATAGCACCAGAACCTGCTTTGTTTTCTCTTATCTTCTATCTGCTGGCAACTTTGTCACTCTTTTTAAAATAAAGAGAAAGAGAGAGAGAGAGAGGAAGGAAGGAAAAGAAAGAAAGAAAGAGAGACAGAGAGAGAAAGGAAGGAAGGAAGGAAGAAAACGAAAGAAAGAAAGAAAGAAAGAAAGAAAGAAAGAAAGAAAAAGAAAGAAAGAAAGAACGAACAAACTTGGATACCTGTGGGATTTGGAATGAAACTGTGAGTCATTCTCACATAGTTGACTTTTCAGAATCACTTTTGATGTCCATGCATGGACCTTTTCCATATTACTGGATATATTTCATTCATAATCATTTTCTTTCTGTTCTAAAGCACAAAGCCCATTTCTACTTCTGATGTGCACCTGTTCCTTTACTCATTATTGTCTTTCCGGTTTAGGTGACAAATGTCGCCTAATCAGGGAGTATTGCCTGTATTAACAGAAAATAATTAGTGAGAAAATGTAATGCTTTATTAGTTGAATGTGCTACAAACTTCATGATTACTCTAGAATTATTTCATTTCTTTAGTGATCTGTAACTTTTATTTTTTCATCAAAAAATTCTCAATAACTTTTAGTAATACATTGTAAAGCATGAGGGAATTTGATGTGATATCAAAAACTGAACCATTTAATACTTTGTATTTTCTGTAATGGAAGTTCTAGTTTCTGTGCGCTGTTTTTAAGGAGCTCCATTTTGCTTTTAAATATTGGTATGGCACCATGGGTTAATGCGCTGAACTACAATGTCAGTTTGAAACACAAGCGCTGTGGTTCAAGCTTACCAGCCACTCTTTGGAAATACTAAACATGGTTGCTATGGGTTGGAACTGACTCAACAACACTTAGCAACAAAAACAAACGAATATTATCATAATTAAGTAGAGATTAAACATTCATTTATGAGATTAATTCTACATGAATTTATGATAGTTGCTCAAAATTTATTTTCTTAGCTGAGGTCCAAAATTATTAGTTCCATAAATATTTATATATGTGAAAAGGTTCTGACTTGTCATTGCTGTATATGACTATTGTCTTAGGAAGGCATTCAGTTGGCACTGGACATTACCTTTTACAATGCATGGACTTGTTGGTCCAGAAGAACATTCACAGAATTGAAGTCATCAATATTTTTTGAGTGTGTATGGCTCAGCTTCAGCAGTTCGAAACTACCAGTTGTTCCATGGGAGAAAGATGAGGCTTTCTGCTCCCATAAAGATTTACTATCTCAGAAACCAGGTACAGGGTCACTATGAGTCAGAACCAACTCTGTGGCACATAACAACAACAACAACAACAACAACATGACTTTCCTAAGTAGAAGAGCTGAACAGAAAAATTCAAAGAATACCCAGAGAAGACTAAGTAAAGTATTATGATGAAATATGCAAAAACCTAAGTTTAGGAAACCAAATGGGAAGAACACATTCAGTATTTCTCTAGTTGTAAGAACTGATAGAAAAAAAAATTAATCTTTGGGTTGTCATATTGTGGGCAAAATGTTGTAGAACTTAGGAGGTATCAAAGGAAGATAGAAGGGATATACAGAGTCACAGTATTATCAAAATGAATTGGTTAATTTTCAATCCTTTCAAGAAGTAGCATATGATCAACAACTTGTGGTATTGAATAAATCAGTCCAAACTGTACTGTTGTTGTTAGGTGCCATCGAGTTGGTACAGACTCATAGTTACACTATGTACAACAGAACGAAACACTGCCCTATCCTGAGCCAACCACACAATTGTTGACTCGCTTGAGCCCATTGATGCTGCCACTTTGCCAATCCATCTCACTGGGGGTCTTCCTCTTTTTCTCTGACCCTCCACCTTACCAAACATGTTATCCTTCTCCACTGACTAGTCTGTCCTGACATATGTCCAAAGTATGAGAGATGAAATTTGGCCATCCTCATCTCCAAGGAACACTGTAACTGCACTGTAGGCATTGACAAAACACAAGGGTCCAGGAATGGACGGAATACAAATTGAAACATTTCAAGAAACTGATGCAGTTCTTGAAGCACTCACTCGTCAATGAAAGACAATGTCTGACAAATATTTGTTCCCATTCCAAAGAAAAGTGACCCAAGGGACTCTGGAAATAATCAAGCAATATCATTAATATCACAAGCAAGTAAAATCTATTGAGAGATAGATATTTTTAAAGCAGTGATTGAGTTGATTGATTATGTGTTGTGGAGTCAGTTCAGAATCATAATAAATCTGTATGGGGTTTCTGATTGTGTAAATCTTTACAGGAGTGGAATGCTTCATTTTTCTCCTGTAGAACAGTTGGTAGTTTAGGATTTCTGACCTAGAAGTTAGCAGTCAGACTCATAACCACTATACTACCAAAGCTCCGTAAGTGGTAGCAGCAATATATTGACAAGGAGCTGACACCAATTCAAGCCAGATTCAGAAAAGGTTATGGAACTAGGGATGTTATTGCTGATGTGAGATGGAAATTGACTGAAAGCAAAGAATAATAGAAAAAGTCTACTTGTGTTTAAGTAACTAAACAAATTGGAATGTGATTCATAACAACATGTGTATAACATTGCAAATAAAAAGAGAGATTCTGGAACATTTCATTGTGTTCATTGTTGTTGTCAAGTGCCATCAAGTCAATTCTGACCCACAGCGACCCTGTATAGGGTTTCCAAGGAGCAGCTGGTGAGCTTGAACTACTGACCTTGCAGTACAAACGGCTTTGCAGTCTGGCTCAGTAAGCCACAGTGCCACACCAGGACTCCTGTAAATACACCAAGAGGCAGTTATTTGAACAGAAAAAGGGGGATACTGAATGGTTTTAAATCAGGAAAGATGTGTGTCAAGGTTGTATCCTTTCATGTTACTTACTCAATTTGTATGCTGGTCAAATAATCTGAAAGCTGGATTATATTAGCAAAATATAGCCAATCAGATTGGCTATATTTTGTATAGGTTGGCCTATGTATAGGTTCTGCATGAACACAATTAAAGTTATGAAATTTCTATTATTTGCAATATTAGCCATAGATTTTTATAAAACACATAGTTGATACCTTTGCATAGTCTATCAAACTCAATCAGAATTGGAGGACGACTCATTAATAACCTTTGATATATAAGATATTATATGAGAACTTGAAATTTTACTGATGAAGACCTAAAATGACTACATATATCCTTCAGTGTGGATTGTGTCACATAGTAAAAAAAAAAATGAAACAGAAAAGAAAATCCTCGCATCTGTAACAATATATAACATCATTATAAATGAAACAAAGATTGAAGTTGTAAAAGACTTCAGTTATTCGGGAACCTGTATATAAGGCAATTGAAAATACCATGCTTGGGTCAGGCAAATCTTAATCTAGAGTTACATCTTTGCTCTTTAATACTTAAGCAGCATTTTGCATTAGATTTGCCCAGTGTAATGTAGCATTTTATTTCTAGACTGCTGCTTCTGTGAACATTGATTCTGGGTCAAATTAAAATGAAATCTTTGACAAGAAACTGACACCAATTCAAGCCAGATTTAGAAAAGAACACAGAACTCCATTTTTCAGGATGTTGCTTAGTGTCCCAGTTGTGAGAATTTTATATTGATTTGCAACCCACACTGAAAACTTTTTTTTTTTTTTTTTTCATTATCAGCAAGTGTTTCAATTCTTCTTTGTTTCTAACAAGCAAGCTTGGTTATCTACATGTTAAAGGTTGGTGATGGGCTTTCCTTTAATCCTGAGGTCATATTCTTCTTCATATGGTGGTAGTGGTTACGTACCATAGAGTCAGTTCTGACTCATGCAGACCTTGATTAGGTTTTCCAAGGCTATAAATATTTATAGGAGCAGAAAGCCTCATCTTTCTCTTGTGGAGCAACTGGTAGTTTTGAACTGTCGACCTTGAGGTTAGCAGCCTGACTCATGACCACTATGCTATCAGAGCTGTTCATATAGCCACCAGTTTTTGCTCAGCATTCAGATTGAATAAGTATGGTAAAATGATACAACCTTTATGTTCAACTTTTCTTATTTAAAACCAATGTATAGGTTGGCCTATGTATAGGTTCTGCATGAACACAATTAAAGTTATGAAATTCCTATTATTTGCAATATTATCCATGTT
>NW_006408856.1:1128432-1138278 GCF_000296735.1 Chrysochloris asiatica
TTTTTTCTTTAGTTCTTTAAGCAAACCATGTTCTTCCTTTTAAATGTGTAACTCCAGGTCTTTGAACATTTTATTGCAATATTTGTCTTGGTCTTCTCAAGCTATCATTTGAAATTTACTGTTCAACTCTTTTATTAAATTTCTTTCATTCACTTCAGTTACTCAATGGTAAAAGACAAAGTTTTCAGAGTCTCTTCTGATCTCCATTCTGGTCTTTTCTGTCTCTCCTGTCTTTTCATGACCTTTTGTTTTCTGCATTCATGATGCTGTAAATGTCATACCACAAATTCACTGATGCTCAATAGTTAGTGTTCAATATATCAAATATATTTCTGACATGTCTCTAAATTCAGGTGAGATATATTCAGTTTTGTGTTTTGTGTATCTGGGACTTGTTTTATTTTTTTCTGCTTCAAACTGAATTAGTAAATGAACAACTGAAGATCTGTTTCACAGACCCTGGCTTTGTTTGGCTGATATTACTGAGTTTCTCCATTGTCTCTTCCAACAGATGTAGTCAATTTGATTCCTATGTATTTCATCTGGTGACTGCCATGTGTGCTGTTGCCAATTTATGTTGCTTTAAAATGTACTTGCAGTGAATAAATCTTAGTTGTTGTTTTAAGGTACTATCAAGTTGATACTGACTCACAGTGACCATAGAATGAAACACTGCCCAGTACTGGGTCAACCTCAAAATCATTGCTACACCTGAGACCATTGTTGCTGCCACTGTGCCAATTCATCTTGTTCATGTAATTCCTCTTTCTCTCTTACCCCCACTTTACCAAACTTGATATCCTTCTCCTGTGACTGGTTACTCCAGAAAATATATCCAAATTATGAGAGACAAGGTCCGGACATCCAGGCTTCCAAGGAGCACTCTGGTTGTACTTCTTCCAAAACTGATTTGTTTGCTCTTTTGACAGTTCATGGTACTTTCAATATTCTCCTCCAATACCATAACTCAAATGTGTCAATTATTCTATGGTCTTCCTTATTCACTGACAACTTTCACAGGCATATGACATTATTGAAAATATCATGGCTTGATTCAGTCAATCTTAGTCCTAAATCAGACATCTTTGCTCTACAACAATTTAAAGAGGTCTTGTACAGCAGATTTGCCTAATGCAATACATTGTTATATTTCTTGACTGCTGCTTTCATGAGTGTTGATGTTTAAGCTGAATCAAATGAAGTCTTAGAATAATTCAATCTTTTCTCCATTTATATGGATATTATTTATTGCTCCATTATTGAGGTGCAAACCATACCAAAAGCTGTGGTCTTTGATCTTCATTAGTAAATATTTAAGTTCTCATCGCTTTCTATAAGCAAGATTGTATTATTTGCATATCACAGGTTGCTATTGAGTCTTCCTCCAATCCAGATGCCATGCTTTTCTGCATGTAATCCAGCTTCTCAAATTATTTGCTAAATACACAGATTAGATAAGTATGATGGAAAATACAACTGTGGTTGTATTTTAAACCATTCTGTTTTCTTTGTTCTGTTTGAAAAACTGCCTCTTGTTCTAAGTACAAGTTACTCAAGAGCATAATTAAGTGTTTTGGAATGCTCATTCTTTTCAATGTTGTCCATAACTTGTCACGCTCCACACAATCAAAAGTCTTTGTGTAGTCAATCAACTACAGGTAAACAACTTTCTGGTATTCTCTGCTTTCAGCCAATATCCATCTAATATAAGCAATGATATCCCTCAGTCCACGTCCTCTTATGAATTTGGTTTGAACCTCTGGAAGTTTTCTGTCAATATATGGTTATAACCATTTTTGTATTACCTTTAAAATTTCACTCACATGGGATATTTCCTCATAATTTCCACATTCAAATGGTTCACCTCTCTTTGGAATGGGCACAAACATGTATCTTTTGAAGTCACTTGGGCAAGTCATTTTTCTTCCAAATTTCATGACATAGATGAGTGAGTGCTTTCAGTGCCATATCAATTTGTTGAAAGATTACAATTTATATTCCATCTATTCCCAGTGCCTTGCTATTTGCCAATGCCTTCAATTCATCTTGTACTTCTTCTGTCAGGATCATTGGCTCTTGATCATATGCTGCTTCTTGAAATGGATGAACATTGACCAGTTATTTTTGGTAAAGTTATTCTGTGAATTCCTTCCATCTTCTTTTGATGCTTTCTGCCTCATTCAATATTTTGCACAAAGAATCCTTCAATTATACAAGTCAAGGCTTGAATTATTTTCTTCAGTTCCCTCAGCTTAAAAAATGCTAAGTGTTTTCTTCTCTTTTGTTTTTCTAACTCCTGGTATTTGCACATTTCATTATAATATGTGCCTTTTTCTTTGCAAGTTGACTTTGAAATTTCTGTTCAGCCCTTGTACCTCCTCACTTTTACCATTTTCTTTAGTATCTCTACACTGGAAAGCAAGTTTCAGAATGTCTTCTATCAACCATCTTTTCCTTCTTTCTTGTCTTCTTAATGGCCTTTGTTTTCTTCTTGATTGTTGTTCTTAATGTCATTCTACAGTTCTTTTTGTCTTCAATCTTTAGTGTCCAATGCAATAAATCTGTTCTTCAGATGACCTCTAAATTCAGGTGGGATATATTCAAAGTCATATATTTGCTCTTGTGTACTATTTAACTTTCTTCAGCTTTAGTCTGAATTTACATCTGAGCAACTGATGGTGTGATCTGCAGTCTACACCTGGTCTTGTTTTGACTAATGATATGGAAATGTTCTACTGTCTTTTTTCACAGATGTAGTCAGTTTGAATTCTGTGTATGTTATCTTGTGAGATTTCTGTGTATAGACAGCTTTTATGGTGTTTAAAAAAAAAGATACTTGCAATGAAGCTATCATTGTTCTTGCAAAATTCTACCCTGTGATCTCCAGTATCTTTTCTATCACCTAGCCCCTAATTTCCAAATACTGGTTAGTCTTCTTTGTTCCCAACTTTCAGATTCCAATTATCAGCATTTATAAAAAAAAAAAATGTTATTGCATACTTGATTGATTTCAAACTAAAGAAGCTGTTAGAATTATTCAGTAATTTTCAGCACTGACATGGTGGTTTATACATAAATTTGAATGCTTGTTGTTTTAACTGTTCTTTATTATATATATATATATATACATCTTACCCAGTACAACACTTTGTTTCAAGATAGATCTTGCAATGAATGTTCTTTCTGATTCTGAATGTGATGCCATTCCTGGCATAGACAATCATGATTTTCAGATCAAAAATGGCCCATACTTGTCTATTTCAGCTACCAATGCCTAAGATATTGGATATAAGTTCCTTTACAATTTTAAGGATTTGTAAATTTTTCTAGATTCATAATTTGTACATTCTAAATCCAAATATCAATGAATATTTTCAGCTGTTTCCTCTTATTTGGAGTCAAGATCCATCAGGAAATTGAGATCCTAAAACCTTCACTTCATTCACATAATTAAGGTTGTTTCTACATTGAGGAATCAGCTATTCAAACCCGGAGTGCTCATCTTATGGCACTATATCAGTGTTTTACTACCAGTCATAAGATTTTCAGTGGCTAATCCACAAACTCATCAGCTACTCCTTGGAAACCCTATACACACACCTTGCCAGATGGAATACAAAGGAATCAAATTGACTATATTTGTGGGAAGAGGCAGAGTAAAAGCCCAACATCATCAACCAAAACATAACAAGGGGACAACAGTGAAACAGATCATCATTGCCCAAATGCAAGTTCAGGCTGATGGTGAAGAAAAATGAAAGCCAAAATATGAACTTGAACACAGTCAACCTGAATTTAGAGACAATTTCAAAAACTGATTTAAAGCCTTAGACATTAATGCCCCAAGACCAGAAAATCTTAGGATGACATGAAGAATATCATACAAGAAGAAAGCAAAAGATCATGAAAATGACAGGGAAGAAAAAAAGACCAAAATGAATGTGCAACAGATTCTGAAATTTACTCTTCAGGGTAGACATGCTAAAGTGAATGGAAGAAATAAAGAAATCAAATTCCTAAATTGAAAATTCAAAGGACAGCTTGAGAAGATAAAATCAAGTATTAAAATGAAATTTTCAAAGGGGGGAAAACCATGGTCAGCATGGTCACCATGGTCAAACTGAAAGAACTGAAGAAAAATTTGTAATATTAAAAGATTCCATAACAAAATACTGAATGATGAAGAAGAATCAAAAGAAGATGAAAGTATACACAGAGTCACTATACCAAAAATAATTAGTTAATGCTCAACCCCTTCAAGAGGTAATAGTATATATTCAAAAACCAATGGTATTAAATGAAGAAGTCCAAGCTTCACTGAAGGTATTGGTAAAAAACAAGGTTCTTGGAATTGATGGAATACAAATTGAAATCTTACAACAAACTGTTGCAGCACTGATGATGTTCAGTCATCCAAGTCAAGGAATTTGGAAGTCATCTACCTGGTGAGCCCAATGAAAGAGATCCATATTCCTGCCCATTTCAAAGAGAGTGGACCAATGGAATGCAGATATCACTGAATGTAATCACTAATACCACATGCAAGTACAATTTTGCTGAAGATATATATATTTTAAATGACTACAACAGTACATCAACAGAGAACTGTCATACATTCCAGTTGGATTCAGAAGATAGTGTGAAACTAGGGATTTCATCATTGACATCACATGGACTTTGGCTGAGAGCTAGGAACACCAGAAAGATATTTATTTGTGCTTTATAGACTACTAAGAGGATTTCAACTTGTAGATCATGGGAAACTATGGATTACATTGATAAATTATGGAATTCCAGAACATTTAATTGTGCTCCTGAAAAATTTGTACATATGCCCAGAGGCAGTATTTTGAATTGAAAGGGGAACACTAAATGGTTTAAAATCAGAAAATTTGTGTGCCATGGTTTTATTCTTTCACCACACTTACTTATTCTGTATGCTGAGCAAAGAATCTGAGAAGCTGTATTAAAATGAAGAAAAACATGGCATCAAAATTGAAGAAAGACATGAATAGCCAACGAAAACAGAAGTGACAACCTTATAATTCTATGCACAACAGTACTTAAAAAAATAATAATAATAATATGTAAACCTTGAAACAGTCATACTCTTAATAGTACATGTAGTTGGATTTTCAATGTTTCATAAAGTATTATTTCACTCCTATAGAACAAGTGATACTCAGTACATATGAAAATTTCCCCCAAATATATTCTTTACAAATGATTAATTGATAATGTCTGAAATACCCAGTTAATGTCTGATGTATAGTTAAGGTGAAAAAGCATTGTGAAAGAATACAACACTTACACACACTTTGCCTAATTTTAAACCATTTAGTGTTCAAATCAATTGATTGACTCTTGATCTATATAAAGATTTCTCAAAAGCACAATTAAGTTTTATAGAATACTCCTTCTCTGCAGTATTGTTCATAGCTATAAAAAGCCATTAATAATCAGGACATGGAATGTTCAAAGCATAAATCTAGCTAAATTAGAAATTGTCAAAAATGAAATGGAACCCATAAACATTGACATCCTAGCAATTAGTGATCAGACATGGACTGGTGTTAGCCATTTTGGTTCTGACAATCACATGATTTCCTATGCCTGGAATGACAAATTTAAGAGGAATGTCATCACATTCACCATCAAAAATAACATATCAAGATCAGTCTTTAAGTACAATGCTGTTCATAAGCCTACAAGGAAGATCAGCTAATATCACTATTATTCAAATCCATGCACCAATTACTAAGGCCAGTGTTGATAGATTTGAGGAGTTCTACTCATGTCTTCAAGGCACTCTGGTTGCATAGTGGTTACAAATCAGGCTGCAAATGGCAAGGTCAGTAGTTCGAAACTACCAGCTGTTCCACACGAGAAAGACAAGGCTTTCTGCTCCTGTAAAGATTTATAGCCTTGGAAACCCTGTACAGGGTCACTATGAGTCGGAACCGACTCCACGGCACATAACAACAACAACAACTCACATCTTCAGAGTCTTGATGTGGTGTTGTGGGTTAATGCACTGGACTGCAAGATCGGTTTGAACCACAAAACCACAAAGTTGGTGGTTCAAGTTCATCAGATGCTCCTCAGAAATCCTATACAGGGTCTCTATTGGTCAGAATCAATTTGATGGTACATAACATCAACAACAACAATGAAATTCATCAGTCCAAAATTGATCAAACATGCAGAGATGTATTGCTATTACTGTCAATTGGCAGGCAAAGGCTGTAAACAAAGAGAAAGGATCAGTACTCAGAAAATATGGCCTTGGTGATGAAAAGGATGCTAGAGATCACATGACAGAATTTTGCAAGACCAATGACTTGTTCATTACAAACGCCTTTTTTAAACAACATACAAGATGACTGTACCCAAGGATTTCACCAGATGGAATTCATAGAAATTAAATTGACTACATCTATGGAAAGATATGGTAGAAAACTCCATATTGACAGCCAAAACAAGGCCAGGGACAGAATAGAACAGATCGTTCACTGCTTATATGCAAGTTCAGATTGAAATTGAAGAAAATTAAAACAAGTACATGAGAGCCAAATATGAGCTGAATTTAGAGATCATCTGAAGAACAGATTTGGTGCATTACACACTAAGTTAAAAAGACAAAAACCTTGATACTATGGGCAAAATGGAGGCATTGTGAAATAAAGCACTGGACTGCAATGTTGGTTTGAACCACAAGGTTAGTGGTTCAAACTCAACGGCAGCTCTTTGGAAACCCTACACAGGGTTGCTATGAGTCAGACCCAACTCAGCAACACGTAACAATAAAAACTACATGGGCAAAATGCTGAAAGAAGCAGAAAGTATAAAAAGAAAACAGAAGGGAAGGTCAATACAGACTTCTGGTTTCGGGCAGGTGAAGCAGAGACAGGTAGGAAAGGCTCCTCAGTGGAAGTGCAGAAAATACATAGAAGGAGCTTTAATGGAGCAGCACCAGAGTTTTAGATCTTATACAAGGTTCTGGGCGCCAGTTTCCCATGCCCACCTGTGGAGAAATCTGAGTGTGGAAGCAAAATATGGTGATTTCTGAATCAATTGGGATGATTGATTCCCTACGGGCCCCTTGGACTGTACTGAAATCAGAGGGTGGGACCACAGCCAAGCAGAAACAGTGACACATGCTAAAATCCACGGAGCTGCTTCTGGAAAGAGGTGTGACAGAATTTTCATTTTTTCACTTTTCATTTTTCACATTTCTCTCCTCCTGTCATATGTTTCACTCTCACTGCCCAGCCTGGACACCTTCAGAGGGGGCAGGCAAAGCACACCCCCAAAAGGGTCAAGTGTTGTACCCACAGTTTTCCTATGGCACACAGAGGAGTTTCCTGAGAGCACCATTGATACCGCAGGCTGCTTCCGATGACATCTGACTCAGGGACCCAGCCTTAAAGTTGACCTAGGTGGAACACTTTATCCTTGCCTGCACAGCAAAGGCTAATGGACAGTCAGATACAGTTTTATTTTTGTTTTTGAATGGTGGTTTCTGTCTCTGTTTTTATATTGTTTCTGGTTTTGATCCTTTTGGTCTCACTCCTTTTCTGGGTGTGGGAGCTTTGTACCCCTACCTTACTCAAGAAGACACAGAAAATGTGCTCATATAGCCAAGCTACAAGCATACCCTGTAATATTCCACCATTTGGACAAGAGCCAATACCAGCTACTAGGCATTACATATGAAGAAGGAAGCCTACCTCTGATTGCATCCACCAGGAGACACTCAGTAAGCTTAACAACACAGCAAAATACATTCATTAAAGCATTAGTAATCTGCCTGACTATGGAAAATGCCCAAGGGAAAAAAAAAAAAAAAACAAAAAAAACAGAAGATCTAAGCACATGGCCCAAAACAGAAAAGAGTAACTGTGACAACTAAACTGGAGGCAGAAACAGACTTCCCACTAAAAGAAGAGCAGACTTTGCATCTGCCTGAGAAAGAATTTAGATGAATGATTTAGAAACAAAATTCAAATGCTCCACTAAGGGGTGGAGGAAAATAAGGAACTCAGGAAAGTGCTACAGGAGCAATCAAATAAGATAGATATACCATTGGAAACAATTCAAAACCTGCAAAAGAAAAAAAAAAAAAAAAGTTCTAGATGATTAATAATAAAATATCAGAAATGGACAATACACTGAAAGGGCAAAGGAGCAGAATTGAAGAGATGGAATCCAGAACTAGTGAGCTGGAAGACAAATTTCTCAATACGGCTAAAATAGAAGAGCAAGCAGAAAAAAGGATAAAAAAAATATGAAGTGTGTCTAAGATTCATGCTGGATAACCTGAAGCAGAATAACTTAAGAATTATTAGCATTCCGGAACAGGAAGAATCACAGATGTTCACAGAGGACATAGTTGAAGAACTATTGGAGAAAAAAAAAAAAATTCCCTAACATCTTGAAGGATGAGAAGATAAACATTCAATAAGCTGAAGGAAACCCAGGAAGGATAGAGCCCCCCAAAATCACCAAGACATATCATAATCAAGCTCTCCAAAATCAAAGACAAGGAGAGAATCCTAAAAGCATCCAGGGAAGAGATGTGTTACTTACAATGGGAAGCAAATCTGATTAAGCTCTAATCTTTCAGAGGAAAGCCATGCAATCAAGAAGGCAATGTGAAGACATATATAAAACCCTAAAAAAAAAAAAAAAAAGCCAACCAAAAAATCATCTATCTAACAGAAC
Source organism: Chrysochloris asiatica (assembly GCF_000296735.1). Lineage (NCBI taxonomy): Eukaryota > Metazoa > Chordata > Mammalia > Afrosoricida > Chrysochloridae > Chrysochloris > Chrysochloris asiatica. Next base: position 1,137,157 of record NW_006408856.1, read on the forward strand.
TGTCAATCAAATATCATGGTGCAATTAAAACATTCCAGGATAAACAGAAACAGAAGCTAAGAGATTTTGTGAAAGCCAACGCAGCTCTTCAAAACATCCTAAGGGAGTTCTTTGGGATGAAAACCAAAAAGAACATCCAACAACCAGAGGTTGACAGATGTGGTAAATCACCCAGAACTCAGTTGACAGATAGCAGAGTTCAGAACAAAACAAAATTGCAACAATGAATTCAGAGGACCTGTGAAGCCAATCAAAGATCAAAATATTAAAAATGTCAAAGAAGGGGAAAATATAAGAACAGAGATCCAGTGGTGAGGAGGTCAGGTAGATTGAAGGATACAATAGACTGTCTTAAATGCAGAAACAATTTAATAGACTATAGGATAACTTCAAAGAATATTAATACTTCACAAATTACCATGAAAATGAAGAACCAAACAGAACAATGAAATATTAAAACTAAGAAGAAACTAACAAGAATTACCACAAATAACATGAACTCAGCACAAGAAGGAATGCAGAACAAAGGAATGAACAGCACCACCAAAAATTTATAATGACAGAAATTAATTCATATCTATCAATAATTACACTGAATGTCAGTGGATTAAATGCACCAGTGAAGAGACAGAGAGTGTAAGAAAACAAGACCCTTCAATATGCTGCCTGCAAAAGACATACCTTACACACAAAGACAGAAAAACAGACTAAAAGTTAAAGATGAAAAAAACATACTAAACTAACTGCAATAAAATACAAGCAGGAGTGGCAATATTAACCTCTGATAAAATAAACATTAAGGCAAAAACCAGCATTAGAGATAAAGAAGGACACTAGCCCATGATTTAGAGTTAGAAAACCAAAAGGGAAGAACACGGTCAGTATTTCTCAAGCTGGGGCAACTGAAGAAAAAATTCAAGCCTCGACTTTTGTTATTGAACGATTCACTGGGAAAATTATTGAATGATGCAGAATGCATCAAGAAAAGATGGAAGGAATACACAGAGTCATTGTACCAAAAGAAAATGGTTAATGTTCAACCATTTCAAGAGATACCATATGAACAAGAGCCAATGATACTCAGAGAGGAAGTCCAAAGTGCATTGAAAGAAGTGGCAAAGA
>NW_006408856.1:1142258-1143195 GCF_000296735.1 Chrysochloris asiatica
AAAGAGGGAGAAGACACAAATAAACACATTAGAAACCACATGGGTGATGTCACAATGGAACAAAAGGATAATAACAAAATACTATGAAGAGTTGCACTCCAATAAATTTGAAAATTTAGAAGAGATGGATACATTTTTAGAAAAACACGACCTACATACATTTATACAGAGTGAAGTAGAAGACATGAACAGACCCATAATAATAGAAGAAATTGACCAGGCCATCAAAAAACTCCCAACCAACAGAAGTCCAGATCCAGATGGCTTCACGGGTGAATTCTACCACAGATTCAGGAGAAGGGCTGTCACCAATTATACTCAAATTATTCCAGAATACAGAAGAGGATGGAAAACTTCCTAATACATTTCATAAAGCAAGCATAACCCTCATACCAAAACCAGAGAAAGACATTATTGAAAAAGAAAATTATAGACCAATATCCTTCATGAACATAGATGCAAAAAATTTCAACAGAATCCAGCAGCACATAAATAATAATAATACATTATGGCCAAGTGAGATTCATATCAAGATGCAAGGATGGTTCAACATTAGAAAAACAACCAACATAATCCACCATATAAATAAATTAAAAAAAAAAAAAAGAAAAGAACCACATGGTCATATCAATTTATGCAGAAAAGGCATTTAACAAAATCCAGAATCCATTCCTGATAAAAACACTCAACAAAGTAGGAATTGAAAGGAAAGTGGCAGGGTATAAGATCAACATACAAAAAAATCAGTTGGGGTCCACTATAGTAACAATGACAGTGCTGAAAAGGACATTAGGAAAGCAGTGCCATTTACAATAGCAACCCAAAGGATGAAATATCTAGGAATAAATGTAACCAGAAACATAAAGGCCCTATGCAAAGAAACCTACAAAACACTACTACTAGAAACCAAAAGAGACTTACAAAAGTGGAAGAATAT
>NW_006408856.1:1143295-1145054 GCF_000296735.1 Chrysochloris asiatica
GTCAGCTTCACTTTAGTTTGTTATCTGCTTTTGTGATCTCATAAATGCAGTTACTTTGTACTTAGGTTTTCTGTGAACAGGAGTAGCCCATACAATTCCCTTTGAATTCAATCCACCGAAGCTGAAAACAATTTTTGCTAGACCATTTTTCCCCTAAGGTTTACAAGGCTCATAGCAAAAGCTGTGAATATGTCAATATTGTATATTTTTACAAGTGAATTCAGAGTTATCCTAGAGAGGAGATAGAGGCCAGCTCCTGAGATACATGTGCTTTGCATGATGTTTCTCCTTCTGCTGGGACTGTGCCAAACAGCAGAAGCCACACTGCTTTCGGCAAACGAGGAAGTTGCAAGGCTCCACATATCATGTATGAACCTTGAGGACATTATGTTGAGTGAAATCAGTCAGTCACAAAAGGAGAAATACTGCATAGGACCATTGTAAAAAATTATGAAAAAGTACCCACACTAAAAGGGAAAAATAAATTATTTGCTGGTTACAGGGGTTTATTGCAGGGAGGTGATGGGAGGGAGGGGAAAGTGGAGTACATGGTAGGGAATAGACACAGAATAGTTTTGTTGTGGTGTGAGGGGTGGCAATACAGTAAAAGGGGGAGGGAAAAGGAAAAACAAGGCATATGCATGACTAGTTAGGCAGGTTAGCAAGGGCTAAATAAGACAGAGGTAAATAATGATGGAAGCACAACCTTGAACTATATCTCTGGGATACAAGAATTGAGGCTTGATTTGGATGGGTAAAAATGGGGAAATAATGTTAAAGTGCTTGGCTGTCTTCTGAGTTTTGGTTTCCCTTGCCTACCATTGTAAAATAGACACATGAGGGGGATGGAAAGGAATAGCCAGGAACATCACCATAGAAAGCTTGCAAGTCCATCTTCAGCCTATAACTGATTGGAATACCTAAACTGGGACTAGAACTTGCCCAATGAAGGAAGTTTTCTGTGGAGCCTTTGCATTGCATAAGACCATAGGTGGAATCCTGATACCCATCCAGATTCTTCTGAGGTGGGAAATTTCTACTTGAAGGACAAACAGACCAGCCTGGAATGGCTAGAAGAACAGAAGATACTTCTTGAAAGAAAAACCAGCAGGAAAAAAAAACAAAACAAAACAATAATGGTAGTCTGATTGATTACTACAAGAACAAGCAAGTCATTTCCCCAGGAACCATCAAGGGAAGTGGCCAGGTCCCCTAAGGGCAAACTCCCTTCCAAGACTAAAACTCAAGAGGAATACACGAGCAGGCATGTGGTCTAATCGGTGACCATGTTGGTCACCGATAAGGGGAAGTGGGGGAAAATCTGTAATAAATTGTGAGCTAAGTCCAACCACACTCAATAGACTCCTGTTAACCTGGATTGAGATGTGGTTGTCCAGCAGTATGATGTGAACTGGGGACTTCTGGGTCCAGGGACAGGGACATGGCCACAGAGGACTAGAGTGGAGTGTGACGTGTCCAGGTGATATGAAGTCACAGGAGATGCACAAGAATACCCATACTTGCAGATAATACCCACTTGACCTGGATTTAATGCCTGAATGATCAGAACTCAACTAGAGGAAGAAAGAAGAGGAAAAAAAGAGTAAGCCGCTACAATTTAATGAACTTGGCCTATGTTTGTTGTTGCAGTATATTGAAGGAGAGAACAAATCTTTACAGCAAAGATCATTCCCACCCCCTTGGTACACAGGGTTGACAAGGATGGACAACTTAGACATTGGCTATCCATAATAGGGGG
>NW_006408856.1:1145599-1148955 GCF_000296735.1 Chrysochloris asiatica
AAAAGATGGAAAGATACTGTGTCACAGTACCAAAAATAAATGGTTGATGTTCAGTCATTTCAATAAATAGCATATGATAAAGAGCTAACAATATTGAAAGAAGTCCAAAGTGCATTGAAGATATTGGCAGAGAACAAGGCACTGGGAATTGATGGAATACAAATTACAATCTTTCAACACAGTGATTCAGCACTGGAAGCACTTACTTATCTATATATAAAAAAATTGGAAGACAATTACCTGTCTGACTGAAAGATATCCATATTTGTGCCATTCTAAAGAGAGGTGAATGAACAGAATGCAAAAGTCATCGGGCAAAATCACATGCAAGTAAAATCTTGCTGAAGATAACATAAAAGAGGCTGCAACCATACATTGATAGAGAAATTCCAGAGGTTTGTGTCAGATTCAGAAGACGACATAGAATGAAGGATACCACTGCTGATGGGAGATGGATCTTGGCTGCAAGGAATGAATACCAGATAGAGGTGATTTAATTACTATACAAAGACTGTCAGTTGTGTGGAGCATGATAAGCTATAGACAACATTGTGAAGAATGGGTATTCTGGAACACTTAATTGTGCTCCTGAGGACCTGGTACATAGATAAAGAGGCAGTTGATCCAATAGAGCAAGGGAACACTGAATTGTTTTAATTTAGAAAATGTGTATCCTAGGCTTGTATTTTTTCACTGTATTTGTTCAATATTCATGGTGAGCAAATAATTCGAAACGTTGAATTATATGTAGAAAACGGTAACATCAAGATTGGAGGAACACATATTAACAACCTGCGGTATGTAGATGATGTAACTTTGCTGAAAGTGCAGGCGACATAAAAGGCTTATTGATGAAGCTCAAAGACCACAGCTTTCACTATAGGTTGTATCTTAATTTAAGACAACCAAAGTCCTCACTACTGAACCAATAAACAACATCCATATCAATGGACAAAAGATTGAAGTTTTCAAAGACCATTTTGTTCAGATCAACCATCAACACCCATGGAAGCAACAGTCAAGAAAGCAAAAAACATATTGCATTGGGCAAATCTGTTGCACAAATCTTCTTTAAAGTGCTGAAGGGCAAAGATTTCAGTTTGAAGACTAAAGTACTCCTGACCCAAGCCATGGTATTTTCAGTAACCTCATACGCATGTGAAAATTGGATAGTGAATAAGGAAGACCATGAAATAATTGATACATTTGAGTTATGGTGTTGCAGGAGAATATTACAAGTACCATGGACTGCCAAAAGAACAAATCAATGTGATGGAAGAAGTACACACAGAATGTATCTTGGAAGTTGTGATGGCCAGACTTCATCTCTCACCAGGAGTGACCAATCCCTGTAGAAAGAGATCATGTTTGGTAAAGAGGAGAGTAAGAGAAGAACAAGAAGATCCCCAATGAGATGGATTAGCACTCTGGCCTCAGCAGTGGCCTCAGGTTTAGCGAGGATTATAATGTTGATGTGGACCAGGCAGTGTGTCATTCTGTTGCACATAGGGTTACTATGAGTCTGTGCAAACTTGATGGCACCTAATACCAATAACAACAACAACAACAACAACAACAACACACTATTAGAAGTAAATAATTATAAATTTGTTAAGTAAAAACAAAGAAAGTAAATTTGGAATTGTGTATATGCCTTCCTCTTAGTAATTATTTTTAATATATTTCTGTTATTTTTTTAATTGAGTTAAGAAAAATATTAAACTTTTTACAGCTAATAGAAATTGGCAGATTTGTTTTATGACATCCTTAGTAAGTTTATGAATCCAGTGCAAATTATACTTTGCTCAAGTTTCTTTTTAAAATCTGTTATTCCCCATCTTGACTCTTGGAAATCTGTACTTCTCTAATAGTATTTCTCAATCAAACATTTTGCTTCTGCAGTGCTTTTGAAAAAAAAAAAAAAAATTATCTTGCAATCAAAACAGATAATACTTCAGCTAAGAACTATAAATAAGATCAAAGCAAATTAACAATTAGATAATTGTTTAGATCTTAATAAGTATTTCCTTTTAAGAAAGGAAACATGAAGTCAAAAATATGAGATTAACCTTTATATAAAGAATGGTATTCAAAAAGCTATTAAGTCATTAACTTTGGTAAATATAGGCATTTAACCTTTGTTAAAAAGCAACAGAGTTTAACCTTTGTGTTTAAAATAGTGCTTCTATTAGGTATGCTTCAATTGCTTCAGACCAAATAGGAAGCAAGCTGCCTGTTAACCTGAGATTTGAACTCATCCTGATGTGACCTTTGCAGCAAGTTTAACCAAAGTTTGGTGAATTTTATTTTCAAAGAGTAAGTTTCTTGGTTTGTTTTGTGTTAGTTATGCAGACTTTTATGTCTTTCCTCCTGCTGGGAGAGGATGGTTCCAAAATGCTGCAATGAAATTCTATGCTGTTGTATATGCAGGGTTTTTTTGGAGGCAGAAAGCAAAGAATATTCCCTTGAGAAAGAAATGTTTTAATAGTAGTCTCAGTAAATTTTGCAAATTCAGAAGATTCAGATGAACATTTACATGCATGTTTATAAAAATGTAAAAATCTAACATCTTGCCACTTACCCACAGTTAATTTATAATCATGGAGGGAAAAAGGCACAATTTGATTTAACTATTACAGATTCACCAATGGTGTAGAAAGTATTATTTTTAAATAGAAAGAGCTGTTTTCCTCCAAACATTTGCATTATTCTTTCGTAGTGATCCACTGATACATTTCAACTAATTTTCTAATTAGAACACAAAGTTCTGTCTTCTATGTGTTCTACAGCAGATGTAACATTTTGAAAGCATCTCAAGGGAAGATATGTTTTCAGAAAGATGCTTACCTGCACAACGAAGACACTTTTTAAAATCTATAAAAATCAATTTATACAGCACAACTTTTTTCGAATACAAGAGCAAACAGAAGGGAAGTGAACTGAGTCCTCTTTGCTCAGATAAAAAGACCTTCAAATAAACATTGTTGCTGTTGTTAAGTACTATCGAGTTGGTTGTAACCCATAGAGACCCTGTATAGGTTTTCTGAGGAGCAGCTGGTGAGCTTGAACAGCTGACCTTACGGTTCAAGTTGACTTTGCAGTCCAGTGCATTAACCTACAGTGCTACACCAGGACTCCAATGTCTGCTGTCAAACAGACATTGCGAGCACTATATAAAGTGGCCAAAAACTCAGAAAAGATAGATTATAGAATGATATGTCCACATTTTAAAGGAAAACATTTCTCACTTCCAGAATTGTTGTTGTTGTTGTTGTCAGGTGCCATCGAGTCGGAACCGACTCATAGCGACCCCATGCACAGCAGAACGAAACAATGTCCGATCCTGGGCCAACCTC
>NW_006408856.1:1150310-1158267 GCF_000296735.1 Chrysochloris asiatica
GGCTCTTGTTCATATGGTATCTCTTGAAATGGTTGAACATTAACCATTTCCTTTTGGTACAATGACTCTGTGTATTCCTTCCATCTTTTCTTGATGCACACTTCCAGAATATGTGTCTGTAATAATGATTGTGGCTTTGTTGTTGTTGTGGTTAAGTGCTTTTGAGTATGTTTAGACTCAACAACCGTATGCATAACAAAACATCCTGCACCATATTCACAGTTGTTGTTGCTTGAGCCTGTTGTAGTTACCACTGGATAAATAGGTCTTGCTGGAGGTCTTCTTTTTTGCGGATTCTCCACTTTAGCAAGCACAATATCCTTCTACATGGAATGGTCCCTTCTGACAACATGTCCAAAAAAAAACCCAAAAGTTAACTGTTTGCCATCCTTGCTTCAAAGGTGCACTTAGGCTGTATTTATCCCAAGACAGATGTCTCTGTCCTTAAGTCAGTCCATGGTACTTTCAATATCCTTTACCATCTCCGTAATTCAGATGCACTAATTTCTTTTTAGTACCCTTTATTCTTTGTCCAGCTTTCACATACATATGTTGCTGTTAGAGGGTCTGTGAAAAAGCAGAAGACCCTCAATGAGATGGATTGGCACAATGGCATCAGAAATGGGCTCATGCATAAGAAATTGTGAGGATGGAGCAGGACTGGCAGTGTTTTGCTCCATTGTGTTTAGGGACACTATGAGTCACAGCCAATGACAACGACAATTTTTCTACACTCATACTTTGTACATTACACGTTCAGATTATTTATGGATGTTTGCAACGTTTTCTTCCCATTTTGAGTTGTGCCAAATCAGCAAATGCAGGTCCTGGAGATGCTATTCCATTCATGTAATTAAAGTCAGCTCTGCTTAAGGACATCTCATGTCTGTAATCTTGTTTTACTGTAGTGTCTTAACTACTTCAAAGAGACAACTCTTTCTCAGTTGATTTTGACTGTCTTCCAACATGACAAACTCATATTCCAGCACCATTTCTGACAATATTCCACTTCTTTTCATCAGGTTTTCAGTGACTCTACAGAAGTGGTATGCTCCTCCTTCTTTGTAGTCAGTCTCAGTCTGGAATCTCTACTGAAACCTGTAAATCATCGATAACCCTGCTGGTATTTAAAATACTGGTGGTGAAACATCCTGCATCACGGTACTGTTGGGAGATGCATTAGTTTACTTACCTTTACATATTCTATAGAATTTTAGATTTCAGAAGTTTTAAACATTTCAATTTGAGACAAGAATAATAAAACTTTTGAGAAGACTACAAAGCCAAGAGGACCAAGAGAACTGAGGTTAACCCTCAGTGAGATGTATTGACTCAATAGCCATACCTTTTGTATTCAAACATATCAAAGATCTTGAAGATGACACAGAGCTAGGCAACATCCCCTACTATAAGTAAAATACCCCTGACTCAGTGACAAAAATAGTATAAAACTAGGACACACATGCAATGCATGGTCAGCCCTAAAACTTTTCAGGTAGGTGAAATTAGATTTGACCATTTAGTGACCTGTACTCCTGGGATTGTATAAACCATACACTGGCAAAAGAATGATCAAAGTTGTATTAGAAGATATATAACCAGAATGTTCCTTAAAGTGAGGATAGTGAGGCTTCATCTAACTTACTTTGGACAAGTAACCAGGAAAAGATCAATTTCTAAAACACAACTTCATATTTAGTAAAGTGGGGGATCAGCTGAAAACAAAGTACACTCACAAAAAGTTGTTTAGGCAGAATAGCCACAATAATGGGTCCAAACATACCAAAAAAATATATGAGGATGATGAAGGATGTGGAAACATTTTATTCTTTTGTATGTAAGGTTACCATAAATCCATCTGACTTGGTAACAAAAGTACTTTGGTTGCCTGCTTCCCTCAATGTCTAGACATTTTAAGTCTGGTACCTGAACTGTCTTAATCTGCTCTTAAACACTTTAAAAATCCTGAAACTTGACAATTTGGTCTACTTTTTTCTTGTATGCATCCACAACTTTTAAAACAATACCTAGAATAACGGAGTGGAGTAATAAAAGTTTTTTGAAAAGATGAATCGATAAATGTAGTGAATAATAAATTATTGACTCATGATGCTAACTCTTCCAACTACATTTGCATAATTAGAGGGCAATCAACTTCAAAAGCTAAAGAAATAAAGCATTTATTAAAGATTGCTTGGGGTATTGACCAATGTGTAAAAGACAGAGTTGGTGTCAAAAACAGGAAATTAAAGCAGAGAAAATGGCAGGAAAAAGTATTTTTAATACTGGGATTTCAAAAAACAAAGAAAGCTTTTTTGTGAGTAAAGCCTTTTTCACAGAGACTCATTTCTTCCTTAGTAATTGACAAATGGAGGATTATGGAAGGGAAAAAGGCTATGTCTACTCTCTCATTTTGAGGATGATTTAGGGTTTATGTTTCCAAACATATTTCTTTTTCATAGGTCTCTGTGGAAATCTGCTTGAAGAACTTAATGTTTATTTTATGTAACTAATGTTGGCAATAGATCCTGAATGCAAGAATTTATATGTTATTAACATTGTACCCAGGCATAAGGGTACAAGGTACCTCATGTAATTCTAATTTATAGATACTTTTGCACAAAAAATACAGATAACAAAAAGAGTAATAAATTATAGTCCATACAACTCATATAATTTCACTAATTATCTTTTTTTTTTCTCAGCACATGTTATTCTTAACATTTTTAAACCTGTCTATTAACCTATTACAACCTCAGAAACCCTGTACAGGGTTGCTATGAGTTGGAACCGACTCTATGGCACATAACAACAACAATTAACCTGCATGCTAAGCAAATAAACTGATAAACTGGGTTATATGAAGAAAAACATGGCATCAGGATTGAAGGAAGACTCATTAACAACCTGTGATATGCAGATGATACAACCTTGCTTGCTGAAAGTTAAGAGGACTTAAAACATTTCCTGATGAAGATCAAAGAGCACAGCCTTCAATATGGATTACATCTCAATATCTAGAAAACAAAAATCCTCACCACTGGACCAATAAACAACAATTTTATCAACGGAGAAAAGCAGGGAAGCAGCAGTCAAGAGATCAAATGATGTATTGCATTAGGCAAATCTGCTGCACAAGACCTTTGTAAAGTGTTAAAGAGCAGAGATGTCAGCTTGAGGACTAAGGTACGCCTGACCCAAGCCATGGTATTTTCAATAACCTCATATGCATGTGAAAGCTGGGCAGTGAATAAGGAAGACCACAGAAGAATCAATGCCTTTGAGTTATGGTGTTGGAGGAGAATATTGAAAGTTCCATGGGCTGCCAAAAGAACCAATAGATCCATTTTGGAAGAAGTGCAGCCAGAGTTCTCTTTAGAGGCCAAGATGGCCAAACTTCGTCTATCATACTTTGGACATATTGTCAGGAGGGACCACTGGAAAATGATATCATGTTTGGTAAGGTGGAGGATCAGAGAAAAAGAGGAAGACCCCAGCTAGATGGATTGGCCAAGTGGGAGCATCGATGGACTGAAGTGTGGCAACCGTAGTGAGGTTGACCCAGGATTGGGGAGTGTTTTGTTCTGCTGTGCATAAGTTCACGTCACTATAGGTTGATACCAACTCCATGGCACCTAACAACAACAACAATTAAGAAATAGCTGTTTTGGTTAGAAATTGTTGAGTTGGTTCCTGCTCATAACAATCCTGTACAGGTTTTCCTAGGAGTTACTGGTGAATTTGAAACAATAACCTTATGGTTAGCAGTGCTTTAGGATAAGCATTAGATTGCTAATCACAAAGCTATAGGTTCAAAACCAAGAACTGCTCCTTGTAAATCCTATGCAAGGTCTTCTGTGAGTCAGAACTAACTTGATGACAATTAACAATCAACAATGACAACATTAAGAAATAGAGTCTTAATTCATATGAAATCCATATTTCTAGATTCCATTAAGGTAAGGTTACCCACGCAGGAAATTTTACTGAGATGTTCTTTTGACCTTGAACTTTGAATAAACTGGTTTCCTGAAGTCACCTTAAGTCTAGCAATTGTCGACTCATAGTGACCCTGTAAAGAGTTTCTGAGGAGCAGCTGGTGAGTTTGAAATGCTGACCTTGAACTTAGCAGTCCAATGTTTATCCTACAACACCTTTGGTGTTCTTGTTTATTAGGGCCATAGAATTGGCTCTGACTCATATATAGCCTGTGTAGGGTTTCAGAGGAGTGGCTGGTGGTTTGGAGCCACTGGCCTTGCAGTTCAAACCATCCTTTCAGTCTAGTGCTTATCCTGCAGTACCACACCAGAACTCAACTACAATGCTATGTTGTTGCTTATTAAGTGTTCCAGAGTTGGTTCTGATACATAGTGACCCTGTGTAATGTTTCTGAGGAGCGACTGGTGAGCTTGAACCACTGACCTTGCAGTCCAGCACATTAACCCATAGCACCACACAAAGACTCCACAACACTATTTGTTGTTGTTGCTAAGTGCCATAGAGTCAGTTCCGACCCATAGCGACCCTGTATAGGGTTTCTGAGGAGCAGCTGGTGAGCTTGAACTGCTAACCTTGCAGTCAAATGGCTTTCAGTCCGGTGCATTAACCCACAGCGCCACACCAGGACTCCCCACAACACTATAGGATCCCAGAAAGAAATCCTGTGTAGAACAGTGCAATCTTAACAATCTTGCTTTGTTTGAACCAATTGTTGCCTCTGTGTCAGTCCATCTCCTCAAGGCACTACCTCCTAGTAACTGACTCTTTGCTTTACCAAGCATGAGGTCCTGCTCTATGGACTCACCATCCTAATAATATGCTCTGAGTACTTGAAGCATCCTTGATTATAAGGAATATTTTTATTGTATTTCTTCTTAGACAAATTTGTTCTTTCTTCTGGCAATCCATGACATATTCAATATTCTTCACCAATACCATATTCAAAAGAATCAATTCTTCTTTGGTGTATTATTCATCACTGTTCAGGTTTTGCATTCTTCTGATGAAAAGAAAATACAATGGCTTTGATTAGGTACCTTAGACCTCAAAGTGACAACTTCATTTTTTAGCACTTTAAAATAGAAACTTATTTTGCATCAGATTTACCCAAAAGCAACACAGCATTCAATATCATGATGGCTGCTTATACTTTGGGTGTTGATTGTAGATTCATGTGAAATGAATTCCTTGCAACTTCAATACTTTATTCAGTTATCATGATTTTGTTTATTGGTCTATGAAAAAAAATGGCAAGGTGGCCATGATAAGGGAGAAGGAGAATAATCACGAATTAAAGGCTGATTCCTAGGAAGTTTATGTCAGACATGCCAACACCCTTCAAGCTTCTTTATCTGATTCTCATAACAATCATCCCTCCCATGATACTCTGGAATCCTGGCTTGGTAAAGTAAGACAAGCAATAGAATATAAATTTGGTTTGAATCGCAAGGTTGGCTGTTCAAAATCACCATCCAAATCTTGGAAACCCTATACAGGGTCACTATGAGTAGGAACAAATTTGATAGCACTTAACAACAACAAAAACATAAGATTCTACTTCTCTGCTAAGTTTGGAAATTCATTGTAATAGACACACAGAACTAACAAATAAATCTCACCATTATGCTCCTTATTAAGGAAGTTAATAGTGTATACAATTGAGTATCAGAAATCACTCATGATACAGCAATTTTGTCATCAGGAGCATTCCTTTTCAGTCATACTGCAAACATAACCCTTGTGGGTCCTTGACAAGACTTGGACAAGTGTTACAAAGTCCCAAAATTGCTATTGGTAATTATCTAAAAAGCAGCCCATTCTGCCAGCCACCTTCCTGCCAAAATACACTCAACCTCACCTGGTTCATGGGCCAGCAAGTCCCAAGTTTGTCTCTCCATGCCATGGCCTCTATTGCCTCTGCCATCAGTGCTGCTATTTCACGTGCTATGTTTTTGGTTCTTCTTTCTTGATGGTCTTAAGATCTGCTGTTACTGATTCTCAGATGGCTCCTTTTAAACTACTGGGAACTAACCAATACTGAAGTTAGAGGCCCATACTCCATTTGCGTGTTAATGTGGTTGTTCTGTGTTATCAACTCATTATCTATTCAAAGTGTCCTTATACACAACAGAAAAAAATCACTGTCCAGTCCTATCTCAATCTAACAATCATAGCTAAACTTGAGTCCATTGTTGCTGCCCCTGTGCCAGTCCATCTCATTGGGGGTCTTCTTTTTCGCTGACTCTGTTCTTTACCTAGCATGATCTCCTTCTCTGGGGACTGGCCCCTCCTGATAGTAAGTCTAAATTATGAGAGACCCAGTCTGGCTGGCCATTTTGGAGCATTAGGGCTGTAATTCTTCCAACACAGATTTGTCCATCTGGCAGTCCATGGAATTTTTAGTATTCTCCTCCAGTGTCATAATTCAAACACGTTAATTATTCTATAGCCCTCTTTATTCTTTGTCCAACTTTCACATGCATGTGAGGTTCTTGATTACACCATGACTTGGGTCAGGTACACCTTAGTCCTCAAAGTGACATCTTTGCTCCTCAACACTTTAAAGAGGTCTTATGCAAAAGATCTGCCTAATACAATACATTGCATGATTTCTTGATTTCTTGACTGTTGCTTCCATGAGTGTGGATGACTTGAGCAAAATGAATTTTTGACAATTTCAATCTTTTGTCAATTTTTCTTGATATTATTTATTGAACCAGTAGTGGGGATTTTTGTTTTTGCTTTTTTTAATTGAGGTGTAACCAATAACAAAGGCTATAGTCCATAATCGTCATAAGTCAGTGTTTTTGTTTGTTTGTTTGTTTGTTTTTTAAGTTTATATTGTGAATCAAGTGATAGTCTATACGAGAGAACATTGCTTTTACACTCATCGCATTGCAATGATTATGATTCCCTCCATGCATCATCATTCAACAGTATTTGCTTCTATTCCCTCTGGGTGTTTTTTTTTTTTTTTTGGGGGGGGGGTGGCAGGAAAGGAGGATGTATACAAAAACACTCAGGAATATAGGAATACATAATAATTTAAACAACCAAAAGGCCCGTTCTGCAAGCCTGCCTCCTGGCTGCCAGCACACAGCCTTTCTCTGCCCATGAGTTTAGAGTCCCCAGCTGCTCTGTTTTACCAATGTCCTTATCTCTGTCTCCATGTCTGATGTCACTACTTCTCTGCATAGGGTCCCACATTCTGCTCATGCTCTTTTCCCTTGCTGATCCTAGGGTCCTCTGTTCCTGGATTGCAAGATTAACTGGTCCCCCAATTTTTGTTACAAAATTTCTACCTTTAGAGTTGTGACAATCACAATAAGTCATGGTAACAGTTACTCACTACTGAATCATAAGAATGTATCCCTATCTATTTTCACAAGACCCATCTAGACAGAAAGAAAACTGATATTCAGTGGGGATTTTACCTTCCCCAGCACACTCTGAAACTAATCTCCCTCTTGAAAACTTGTAAATCAATCACTTTGTCCCTTTATAGCAAGCCAAAATTAAGTAGACAATGTCTAAGTTGCCCATCCCTATCAATTCTGTGTACAGAAGGATGGAAATTATTCTTGCTTTGAAGATTCCTTCCATCTCAGTTTGTATTTTAGCTACTGCATCCATAAGTATAGGCAAAGCTCATCAAATTGTAGCAATTTACACTTGTTTCCTTGATTAAAGGTGTTTTGTTTTGTTTTTCCTCTAGTCGAGTTGTGATCATTAAGCCATTGAAGCTAGGTCAAATGGGTACCATGTGCAAGTCTGGACATTTTTGTGAGTGTCTCCTCACTTTGTATGAGCTAGATGTTTCACTCTTAGCTCTAGCACTGTATATCCTTGTCTATATCCTTGTCCACACAAAACGGAGAGAAGATTGAAGCTGTCAAGGTTTTCATTCTTCTTGGATCAACTGTCAACACTCGTGTAAGCAGCAGTCAAGAGATCAGAC
>NW_006408856.1:1159847-1160379 GCF_000296735.1 Chrysochloris asiatica
TCTGTTTTGGATTTGTCTTTGATTTTGGAGAGTTTGATTATGTTATGTCTTGTTGATTTTATTTTGGGGTCCATTGAGCTTCTTGAATGCTTACCTTTTCATTTTTCAGGATGTTAGGGAAATTTTCTACCAGCGGTTCTTTAACTATCTCCTTTGTGGAACTGTGTGATTTTTCCTGTTCTGGAATGCCATTAATTCTTAAGTTATTCCTTTGAACGTTGTCCCACTTGAATATTATACTTCCTTCAGATTTTTTTTACCCTTTTTTCTGCTTGCTTTTCTATCTTAGCTGTATTGAAACATTTGTCTTCCAGATCACTTGTTCTGGCTTCCATCTCCATTTCCTTTGCCCTTTGAACCTCTGGCAGTTCCTTGTCAAAGCACCTTTGAAGCCAAGTTTTAGTTATCTTTAGCAATATTTTACCTGCATATGTTATTATTGATAGTGTCTGATAATTTCTGAAATCATTTTGTCAACTTTCTTTGGAAGGCACAAATATGTTTTTTTGTTTAGTTAGATGGCCAGGCAGCT
>NW_006408856.1:1160479-1161168 GCF_000296735.1 Chrysochloris asiatica
TTTTTTTGTAATGATTTATTGTGAATTATGTGATAGTTTACATGGGAGACCATTAGCTTCACATTGATCCCATCATATATTGTTTCCTTGTCATGGTTACAATTCCCTCCATACATCATCCATCAACCAAAGGATATTCCCAGCAAGCCTGTCCCCTGGTCATCAGCACACAGCCCCTCTCCCTCTCCAGGTCCAAATTCCCCAGCTGCTCCATCTCTGCATGTCATCATCTCAGCCTCCATCTCTGGCATCACTGCTGTTCTGGGTAGGGTTCTGTTATGCGCTCTTCTCCCTTGATGGTTGCAGGGACCTCCACTCCTAGAATGCAAAGTTAATCACTCCCCTACCTTTGCCACAAAACATCTACCTAGACACTGCCAGTCCTTACAATAAGTCCTGATAACAGTTATTTACTATTGTATCGCAAGAGACCTATCCACATCTCCTTTCAACAGCCCTGCCTAGTCAGATTGGATACTACTCAGTGGATATTTTACCTTGTTTCATGCCCTCTGGATCTAGGTTCCCTCTTGAAAGCTTGTAAGCCAGTCACTTCTTTCCTCTGTAGCCTCCCCTCTCCCATTCTAGGTAGCCAATGTCCAAGTTGCCCATCTCTGTCCTCTCCGTGTGTGGAGGGATGGGAATGATCCTCGCTGTGAAGATTAGTTCCCTCTTTTGAGCTACTGCTT
>NW_006408856.1:1166438-1170077 GCF_000296735.1 Chrysochloris asiatica
TAATTATTTTTTTTTATTGTAAGTTGAGTAAAGGTTTACAAATTTTGACTTCATTTCATCTTAATTGTAATCTTCTCACTATAACATCTCATGCCTCTTTACTTCCTGTTTCTTGTTTCCATGTCTCTTTTTCTCCCTACCATTATGAATTTCCAGTTCTTTGCAATGTCACCCATAATCTGTTATGATCCACACAACCCAATGTCTTTTCATATTCAGTAAAACACAGGTTTGAAAAAGGCATTGGTCTTGGAAAGACATTGCCGTGGAGTCAGTTCCAACTCTTAATGACCCTCTATAGGGTTTCTGAGACTGTAAATCTTATAGGAGCAGAAAGCCTCACCTTTCTCCTGTGAAACAGCTGATAGTTTCAAACTGCTGACCATGAGATTAGCAGCCCAATTCATAACCACTACGCTCCCAGAGCTCTTTAAATTACAGGCAGACAGAGTCAAATAAATAGATTCTGAATAAGCTAAATATCATCACTTCAAACCAGAGTAGGGCTGATTGTGGAATAGATAATCAGTTGTTCATATAAAAATTACAGTAAAAGTGATAAAAAATGAAAACAAATCAATGTAAACAAAAGTATGACCTTGAGTATATTCCATCTGAGATTTGAAAGCAGGTGGATAGATGTGATGAATCAAACACAAATGAGCAAAGACAAAACAAGATGCAGGATGACATCAAGGACATGATATATGAATAATAATAATAATAAAAGGTTATTAACAGGGCAGAAGAGAAAAAAAAGTGAATGAGTGTCAGAATAGACATAGAAACTTGTTCTTGAAAATAGTAGAGTAGCTAAAGTGACTGGAAGAAATTATAAAATAGCTGAACAGAGACTTTGAAGGACATCTCAAAAAGATAAAGAACAGTATAATAGATTGTGCATAGACCTTGTATTAGAATTCCAAAGGGAAAAAAAAGAAAATATGCTTGGATAATGTTAGTTGCATCCTGGCTGAAAGAATAGAATATCAGAATGTCAAGCAACAGCCTAATAAATATTTTAATTAAAACTGATATGCTTTTGTATTGTGTTTTTAGAGTGTTATCTATATTATCTATCATGAACTAGTATAATAGAAGCTCTGTTTTCAGATACATTTTTTTAATAAACACTGTTCTCACCATAGAACATGATGGAACAATGGTTAAAGTACTTGACTGCTAACCAACCTTTAGTGGTTAGAATCCACCCGAAGCTCCATGAGACAAAGGTGAAGCAATCTTGATTTGTTGTTGTTATGTGCCATGGAGTCGGTTCTGCCTCATAGCAACCCTGCACAGGGTTTCCTAGGATGTAAATCTTTATGGGAGCAGAATGCCTCATCTTTCTTCCGTGGAACAGCTGGTAGTTTAGAACTGCTGACCGTCAGATTAGCAGCCCGATTATTAACGACTATGCTACCAGAGCTCCATAATGATGATACCCTGGTAAACCCAACTGGGCAGTTCCACTCTGTCCTGTGGAACACTCTGTCCTGTAAGGTTTGCTAGGGGTGGAATTTTATCCTTGTGTTGTTGTTCTTGTGAATTTCTATGGGAATGCTAATGAGATGATATATTATGCAGTTTTACAATTTCTTTCTTCTCAGAAACATGTTTGACTCTTTCATTAAAATGTTACCGTAATTTGAAAATTTTATATTTAATAAATATAATCAATTATTATAATTGACTTAAAATAACTTTTGTTTTGATACTATATTTGAAATTTGTCTTCAACAATCTCATCTATTTTTAGTCAAGTTGCTTGACAAGAGCAGAGAATGTAGGTAAAAGAAATGTAGATGTTTTCTAACAAAAGGAGGGGAGGAATTGATCTTGCAGTCCAGGACGGGAAGACCATGGGACTATCAAGGGAGAAAAGTGGAGTGCGGGACCCTATCCAGAGAAGCAGAGATGCCAGAGATGGAGGCAGAGATAACGATGTGGAGAGATGGAGCAACTGGGGACTCTAGACTCTAGGGAGAATGTGTGCTGGTGGGCAGGGGCAGGCTTGCAGGGCAAACTCCCTTTGGTTGTTTGAATGGTTATATATTTCTGAGTGCTTTGGTGTACGTACAAAAAACAAAACAAACAAACAAAAAAAGAACCTGAGGGAATGGAAGCAAATGCTGTTGAATGATAATGCATGAAGAGGATTGCATCATTGCAATGAAATGAAATATGATAGGATGAGTGTAAAGCTGATGCTCTCCCATGTAAACTATCAGTCAATTCAAAATAAAATTTTTAAAAAAGAGAGAAAGAAATATACTCAGTGGCTCTGACTTTTGTCAACTCACCTGATCCAAGGTAGAGGTTGTATGTATTATTTTCTTTGATAAAGTTCTTTCAGAAGTTTTTGCAAGCCCTGAGCACACAGGGTTGATATGAGTCAGAATCTATTTAAAGGCAACTGGTTTTAAGCACCAGTGGTACCAGAGTTACATTTATCCCATAGTATAGAGCAATGATAATAATACATGAGGTTAAGTCCAAAAGTATTACTACCAACGTTCCAGTTCATACCTGTTCAGGTTTATTCCAAATGAAACATATTTAAGTTGCTTCATGCTTCATGTCAAGAGACATCCATGTCTCTGTGATAAGTGGATGCCCACAAACAAATTCTCTCAGTAATACACTTGTGTTAGTTTCATTTAGGTGCCTTCAAAACAAAAACAAAAGAGGTTCAATCCAAGGAGTGGTTTAGAAAGGATTTGTTGGACCAGTTAGATTCAAGGAAGAGAGGTCATATCAGAAGGTTGTTTTTGTTGTTAAATGTCATTGAGTCAGTTCCAACTCATAGTGACCCTGAATAGGGCTTATGAAGAGCAGAAGGTAGGTTTGAATCACTGACCTTGTGATTCAAACTGACCTTGTGTTCCAGTAGTGTTTTATCCTTACAGTACCATCAGAAGGTTGTTGTTGGTGGCTATGTGCCGTGGAGTTGGTTCCGACTCATAGCGACCCTGTATGAGGCTGTAAATCTTTACAGGAACAGAAAGTCTCATCTTTCTCCCACAGAACAGCTTGACCTTGAGGTTCGCAGCCCGATTCATAAAGGCTATGGTGACTGTATTTCAAGATTCCAATGAGGTTATCTTGATAAATTTTCTTAGAAGACACAGGATGGTCATGGTAGCTCACATAAAGAAGATTTAAGAAAAGTGAAAAACGCCTTGGTGAGAAAAAGACCAGGAAAATTGTGCTGATTTTTCTTTTTTCCATCATTACTGTGCACTTGCTTATTCTTTGAGCGTAGCAAGGAAATCCAATGATAATTTCATAGAAAACTGTATTCTATCCACCCTACAGCACTGATGTTGCCGATTCAGACTTCTTTTTGTTCCCAGAACTCAAAGAACATTTCAGAGGAACACAATTAGTGTCACTCAAGAATAGGAGAACTGCCTTTTTGATATCCATAAATTGAAGAGTGCAGAAATCTGTGGAGAAGAGATAGAAATATTGAAACACTGCCTTATGAAGTATACATACTAAATGAAGGATATGTTGAAAAAGCATAGTTTTGAACATTGATATTTTTATTTGTTATTCTTTAATTTTGTAATAGTATTTTGTTTTACTTACAGTCATACTTATTTATTAGATAATACTGTGAGTGTACTCCATTTA
>NW_006408856.1:1170587-1171518 GCF_000296735.1 Chrysochloris asiatica
CCAATGTTTAACCTACCTTACTGTTTACCCCATGTCATCATCCACCATGCTACCTTTCCTACAGCTGGTGATTTTGCTAATGCTGATGGAGTAGGGAGAAAAACCACAGAAATTTAGAGTTACAGGATTTGCATATTAGGCCCAAATCATGCATTTATTATATTTTAATGGGTTTTGGGGAAAATTAAAGCAAAATCACTTAAATAAATGGAAATGAATATGAATTAGCATGGCCTGAGTACAAATGAATAAGTTCAAAGTATTTTCATTTACCCAGGATTATATATGTGAATAAGTGTAATTCACTTGCTATTAAGTTCAATAAAATTTTCAATAAGATAAATGCCTTTGACATTTGAGTTATTTTGGTAATACAACTAGGTGAAGTATCTTAACTAACTTAAATATAGTTGGCTTGTTTTGGATTAAAAAAAAAAAAAATTGAATCTCTCTCCATGTCCCAACAACTGAATTCCTAATGTTTTTTCCTTCAAAAAAGGGTCACTTACCCACACATAATATCATGTGATACAACTTTAAAGGTAGAAGATGTGTAACAAAAAAATTGGGGAGGTGGAGTGTAGTTAATCTTATACTTCAGAAACAGAGGACCCTAGGACCATCAAGAGGAAAGAATGTGAGTGGAAGGTGGTATACTAACCAGAGAAGAAGCAACACCAGAGACTTAAGCAGAGGTGATGGCATGGAGAGAAAGATCAGGTGAGGTCTCTAGACTCATGGAAAGAGAAAGGCTGTGCTAGTGGCCAGGATGCTGGCTTGCAACATGTTCCCCTTGGCTGTTTAACTTATTTTATATTCCTGCGTGTTTTATTTACACCAAAAAATAACTAAACAAAAACAAAGTGGGAATAGAGTCATATACTGTTAACTGATGGTACACTGAGGGATTATAAGCATTGCAGTGAAACAA
>NW_006408856.1:1172511-1174865 GCF_000296735.1 Chrysochloris asiatica
TGCCATACTTGTCAGATAACATGCAGTATTGCTTGGTTTTGGTAGAACACGTAACTTGTGATAGACGAAATATTTTCTTTCAAATATTTAAAAAAGGATTCAAAAACAGTTATCTCTAGTTGAATTTTAATAAAGCCCATGACTTACAGGATAAAATTGTCTGAAGTATCAGTTAAAATATAGTAATTCTGTACCAAAAATAACTGAACAAAATTACCAAAGGTTGACATAATTTTTTTTTTTTTTTTTTTTTACTTCAGTGGTGGTTAAATTTTTGAGGGATTAATTTTTAAGGGCTATACTAGCACCTGCCACATAGGACCAAAATTTTAGGTAGAACAAAGTACTGTAAGAATTGGCACAGTCATAATAGACTTAGTAATGATGGCAGGGTTAGTGATCAAACAGTATGGTGATATTTCATAAAAGAAGCTATACTTCATTTATCCTGACTCCTATAATTTAAGACTAGGAAGTAATAGTCATTTAAGTATCTTCACATTTGTAAAGTTGGAAGCAAGATCTGGAAAACTACTTTTGAAAATCAGCCACTATAAATGCATTGAAACAATTTTACTCTGACACACAGGACCAGAGAAAAAGTATGTGTTTACTATCTAAGAAAAAATGTCCTTCAGTAATAGACCCTCAGTTTATCCTGAGTTTACCAGGGCTCACACATGACAAACTAAAGCTAGGGTGCAAATAGAAACCTAAGGTTTGAATAATCCTTACAACAACATAGGATTTTGGTTCAATAGTTTCAATCAATTCACAGAGAAAAAAAAAAAATTAAAAGTACTAGAATAAAGTTTCCAAATTGCTAGTCCAAATCTATGACTTCAACTTTCACTCCTCTCATGTACTAGTTTATAAAAATAAAATATATGGTCCATTCTCCTTTTTAGGCACCAAGAAGAAGATGTAAATAATGTCCAAGGAAAAAAAAAAAAGGAAGAAATGCTTTTTAGAGAAAAAGTAAGCCCATGTGGAATTATTTTCATCTAAAAATAAGTTAGTAACAAAACAAATAAAAATGTAACAATTACATTATGCCCAAAATAGTAATTATGGAGTCCTGGTGTGGTGTTATAGGATAAACACAATGTTAGTGGTTTAAACCCCTCAGCTGTTCCTTGGAAATCCTATGCAGTTTCACTGTGAGTCGAAAACCAATTTGATGACACTTAACAACAACAATAATACATGTATATTTTTAAATGCACATACATATGAGTGGTACCAAAAAGTTCTGACTTACAGCAACCACGATGCACAACGGAACAAAATATTGCCTAATCCTGCACCATCCTTACAATTGTTGCTGCTGTTGTATTAATCCATCTCATTGGGTGTCTTCCCTTTTTTGCATACCATCCACTTTGCCAAGCATGATGGCTTTATCTAAGGACTTATGCCTCCAGACAACATTTCCAAAGTACAACAAAGACTCAACATTCTTTCTTCTTAGGAACATTCTGGCTGTATTTCTTCCAAGACAGATTTATGTATTCTTCTTGCTTTCCAGTGTACATTAAATATTCCTCACCAACACAACAATTAAAATTCATTTATTTTCTACAGTATTCCTTACTCAATATCCAACTTTCATGTGGATATGAGAAAACTGAAAATCTTGTGGCTTGGATCATAAACAGCTCAGTTCTCAAACTGATATGTTTGCTCTTTAAATTTTAAAGAAGTGTTTTGCACCACATATGCCTAATGAAATACCTCTTTTGATTTCTTGATTACTGTTTTCATTAGTGAGATGAACTAATTAATATAGACCCATATCTGTGCCCATTACAAAGAAAAGTGACTCATGATACAAACTTGCTTTCTGAAAGGGAAGAAGACATAAAATATTGATGAAGATCAAAGACCACAGCATTTGGTATGGGTTGAAACTCAATGTAAAGAAAATGCTGGACCCATAATTAATATTGTAATCAAAGGAGAAGAGATTTAAGTTATCACAGACTTCATTTTGCTTGTATCCACCATCAACTCTCATGGATGTAGCAGTCAAGAAATTAAATAATGTATTGCATTAGGCAAATTTGCTACACAAGACCTCTTTAAAATGTTCAAATGCAAAGATGTCAGTTAAGACACAAGCCATACTATTATTCAATAATCTAATTGGACAATAGTCTAAAAGCTGGACAATGAAGAAGGAAAACCCTAGTAAAATTGATGCATTTGACAAGAATATTGAAAGTACCATGGACTACCAGAAGAACAAACAAATCTGTATTGGAAGAAGTACAGCCCAGATGTTCCTTTGAAGCCAGAATGGCCAGACAATCTCTCATACTTTGGAGATAAAATCAAGAGAGATCACTTCCTGG
>NW_006408856.1:1175743-1189743 GCF_000296735.1 Chrysochloris asiatica
TTTCATATTCGTCAGTTTTTCAGCATCTGATTTTTCAGAACTATATTGCCAGATTTTTCTTCCAACATGTTGAAAAGCAAATATAAGATCATCCAAAGTTCTTTTCACATGAATATTTTTGTTATTAAATGCTTTTGAGTCAATTCAGATTCATAGCGACCCTGTATAGCATTTCCATGGAGCCAATGGTGAGTTTGAATCACCTACTTTGCATTTCAATGTAAAGAAAAATGTAAAGTGCCAGTCAAGTCAGTTCCAATCCATAACACTCCTCTATAGGGTGTTGTTCCAAGGAATGGCTGGTCACTTTGAAGTGCCCATTTGTGATTAGGGCAACAGTGAGCAAAAACATGAATGGCTGACAGTAAGCAATTATACTAAAATCTGTCAGAATGAAATATTGTATATAACCAAGCAAAATAATTTGTTACTTATGTAATTGAGTAATTTCAACGTTACACAATGTCTTTACGAAGGAATCAAAAAATACTATAATTAAATAAGATCAATGTTTTGCATTACTTTTTTAAAATCAGAATTTTTATTTCAAAAATAATACAACTGTCAAATACAACTTTTATTGCAAAATAGAAAGAAGAAATTAATGCATAAATGCAATACCCTTACCCATATACACTAGCTTAGAACTTTCCAAAAATTAATTTTATTTAAACATTTTTCTGCTTTATGAATATGAATTTTCAGCCTAATATTTGGGAAAGTTTTCAGATTCTTTATTAATTGACTTATGGACAAATAGGTGGTTCTTTATTCATTGAGCTATTGAGAAATTAACCACCAACTGTAATAAAAGAAAAAAAAAATGAATGAAAAAATATAAACCTAAAAACTAAAAGCAGCACATACAGGAGGGCTTCAAATAATTTGTGAAAAATTCCATTACATTTTCATTCTATTTCCATGAATTTTGGAATCTTCCTTATATATCAAATTATTGAAAACATCTGTACTACTAGCTTAATTAATGCCTAACCCACAATGCCTCCAGGTCTCCTTACTAAACTGATTAGCATATTAAATATCTGTGGTGTAAGGAACCACAATGATTTTCATAGCAAACTATTCTATAAGAACACATTGCCGTTGTGTTAACTCCAATTCACGGTGACTCCAGGTATGTCCTAGTAGAACTGTGTTCCCTGTAGTGACCCGTGGATGATTTCACAGTAATGAATCACAAGACATTTTATCTGAAGCACCTCTGAGAATTTTTGAGCCTCTAAACTTTGGGTTAGTTGATGAGGACATTAAACATTTATATCACTCAGGGATGCCAAATTATTGTATAGTTATTTACTTTCTATAGTTCACATATATTTTATTAATAAAGCAAGGGTCAAAACAGAGTTTTGATGCAGATATAAGTTTTCCATAGTACTGTAGTTGTTTTAGATGCCATGTAGTTGGTTTTGACTCATAGAGACCCGAGATACAACAGAAAGAAACATTGCGTAGTCCTGTACCTCCTCACAATTGTTATATTTGAGCCTATTGTTGCTGCCGCTCAGTGAATCCTCATCATTGTGGATCTCGCTCTGTTTCTTTGATCCTCACTTTACCAAGCATGATGTTCTTCTTCAGGGACTGTCTTTTCTGACAACATGTCTAAAGTACAAGAGATGAAGTCTCGCCATCTTTGCTTCTAAGGAGTCATCTGTCTTCCAACACAGACTTGGAAATCCTCTGGCAGTCCATGATACATTCAGTAATCTATACCAGCACCATAATTCAAATATATAGATTCTTCCCTAGTCTTAAGTATTCATTATCCAGCTTGCACATGCATAAAAGTTGACTGAAAAGACATTGTATTTAAGGTATTAAAGAACAAAGATGTCAGTCACTCTGAGGACTAAAGTATGTATGCCTGGCATTTCCCTTATACATGGGAAGTTTTTAGGATGTCTCTATGACATACCCTCCTAAATTTGATGAATCCCTTCTTTTTTGATGTTGCACTTGATGTACCTTTGAGTCAGTTCTGACTCATAGTGACCCTGTCTAGGGATTCTGAGGACAAAGCTGGTGGACTTGAATGGTCAACTTTGGTGTTCAAACTGACCTTGTGATCCAGTGCATTATCCTGCAGTGCCACATCAGGATTCCGAATCTCTTCTAGGCCTGGAAATAATACAAGGTCTTTCATACCCTACTGTGTTGAGCTTAGACTATAAAGAGAAATTAAAGGCTACATATTTACACGAATTTATTCATTCTAAAAGAGTTATTTTCATTATGCTGTTGGTGAAGTATATTAAATATGCCATGGACTGACAGAAAAATAAACATATCTATTTTGGAAGAAATGCAATTGGATTGCTCCTTGGAAGTGACACTTCTTATCATACTTTGGTCATGTTGTCAGGAGAGACAACATGTCATAATCCCAAGAGAAGGACATCATGCATGGTAAAATGGAGAGTCAACAGGAATGAGAAAGACTCTCAAAGAAACAGATTGACACAGTGTCAGTAAAAATAAGCTCAAACATAACAACAATTATGTGAAAGATACAGGATTTGGCAGTTAATTCTATTGTATATAGGATTTCTATAAATCAGAAAGATTCCTGATGTCGCTCTGCATTAGAAGCACTGTACTGCAAACCACAAGGTTGGTGGATCAAACAAGCCAGCTGCTTCC
Organism: Chrysochloris asiatica; assembly: GCF_000296735.1. Classification (NCBI taxonomy): domain Eukaryota; kingdom Metazoa; phylum Chordata; class Mammalia; order Afrosoricida; family Chrysochloridae; genus Chrysochloris; species Chrysochloris asiatica. Next base: position 1,178,408 of record NW_006408856.1, read on the forward strand.
AACAGTCACTATAAGTTGGAACTGACTCTACTGCACTTATCAACAACAGTTTGTCAAAACCGACTGGTCAGCACCTAACAACAGCACCAGTAAAGACCTATTTGTCCTCAGGTGTTGTTGTTGTGTTAAGTGCCGTCAATTCTATTCTGACATACAGCATCCCAGTACAGGGTTTCCGGGGAGCAGCTGGTTGACCTGAACTGGCAACTTTGTGGTTTGCAGTCCAGTGCTGATTCTACAGTGCCACACCATGGGTCCTGTTCTCATTTAGTGTTCTGAATATTAATCATTTAAAATAATTAGTTGGCGATATAAGAATTCTCTATAGTTGATGATTTCCTATATAATTTTAGTCCATAATACATAGAAAAATATAAATAACCTTTATTATGATCTCTGTAAGTCCAAAGTATGCTAGCTGAGCAAATGCAAGTCAGTTTTTATGTGGAAAATTAATGCCATCCTTCACTAAAATGTATCTAATATATAAAATTATTATTCAACAAACACAACACTAATGTATTTTAGTTTTACATTGGAAGGAAACAAACCTGAACACTCTCAGTTCACACCTATGTTTAGCTAAAAAGTCCAGACTTCACAATCAATGCATTAATTTTTTATTGATATTACTTTTTATTCAGTTATTCAAGTTCTGATCATCATAACACATAAAGAACACATTATGCTAATTTAAAACTAAACAACTAAAGTTAACTTAACAGTTTATACGATAAGAAAGGTTATATGTTAGGCTTTGGAAAGTTGTAGCCATCTGGAGTATCAGCATGCAATTTGGTCTCCAAATTTGCAACATTGCAAAGGTTAGTCATGTTTTCTGTTTCTAAGCTTCCTCTCACCGGGAATTTGATATACACATTTTCTGCAATCTTTTCACCTCTTATCCTATGCATATAATAACATATGGGAGAAAATCATGATATCCAAAGCAATTATTTGTAGCTGCTACCTTCATGTGCAGTTGAATGGTAAATGAAACATAAAAGACAGCCAAAGTCACATGGCCTTCATTTCTTCAGCATGCTGATTATTTCCACAGAATTTGTTTTACTTGTGTACTGCTATGGCTAAAATACATTAATTCTCATTTCCTCTGGGCATTGCTTGTCAAATATCTGTGGTAAAAGACTATTATAAAAATTCCATCCTTCCAAAACAGATACAATTATAAATTATAATAAAAATACAGTACTAAAGATAACTGGGGCAAAAAAAAAAAAAAAATCCACAAAGACATACAAAATGCAAACCCTACTATGTTAGTATTATATTGAAAACAGCCTTTAGTATGAATTATACCTTAACATAAAACAAAATCCTCAAAATGTAGTTAATAAACAACATCACAATAATTGGGGAAAGGGTTGAAGTTGTCAAGGATTTCATTTTACTTGCATCCAAAATCAACACCTATACAAGCAGCAGTCAGGAAATCAAGTGATATATTGCACTGGGAAAATCTGCTGCAGAGATGTCTTTAAACTGCTAAGACTAAGGTGTGCCGGATCCAAGCCATGGTACATTCAATTGTCTCAGTTGCATGTGAAAGTTGTACAATAAATAAGGAAGACCAAAGAATTACTGATGCCCCTAGATATAGTGTTGGTATAAAGTATTCAATGTGCCATGGGAAACCAAAAGAAGGACAAATTTGTTTTGCAAGAAATGCAACCAAAATGCTACTTGGAAGTGAAAATAGCAAAAGTTTATCTCACATACTTTGGACGTATTTTAATCAGGGACTAGTCCCTGGAGAAAGACATTATACTTGGTAAAAAAGAGGTTCAGAGAAAAAGAAAGGAAGACCATCAATGAGATTATAAGTATCTCTAACAATTAGCTCTAACATAGGAAAAATTTTGATTATAAACTAGGACTTGTGTTTTGTTTTGTTTTTGTTTTTTCAGTTGCACATAGGAATGTCAAGTCAGAGCCAACATCATGATAAATGAAAAGTTTGAAGTTGTCAAAGACTTCATTTTGTTCATATCAACCATCAACAATCATACAAGCAACAGTCAAGACCAAACTGTGTATTGCATTGGGCAAATCTGCTGCAGAATACCTCAGTGCCATCAGTTTTTCATCACCTGATACATCTTGAAATGGTTAAACAGCAGCCAATTAACTTTGATGCAATGACTCTGTGTATTAATCCCATGTACTTTTGAAGCTTCCTGAGTCATTGAATATTTTGTCCATAGAATCCTTAAATATTGCAAATCAAGGCTTGTATTTTTTCTTCAGTTCTTAAGCTTGAGAAATATTGAACATGCTCTTTGTTTTTTTATTTCCTTGCTCCAGTCCTTGCAAATTTCATTATAATACTTTATTTTGTCTTCTAAAGTTACCCCTTGAAATTTTCTGTGCAGCTCTTTTACTTTATCATTTCTTCCAGTTGCTTGTGCTTCTTAACATTTGAGAGCAAGTTTCAGAATTTCTTCTGACATCCATTTGGTCTTATGTCATTCGTGTCTTTTAATGACCTTTTGCTTAATTAATGTTTGATGTTCTTGATGTCATATTTCAACTCCTCTGGTCTTCTTTCCTTAGTGACTAATGTAGGAAATTTGTTCATGAAATAGTCTCTAAATTTAGGTGCGATATAATCAAGATCAAAGACTTTATTTTGCTTGGATCAGTCATCAACACTCATGGAAGCAGCAGTCAAGAAATCAAACAACATATTGCTTTTGGCAAATATGCTACACAAGACCTCTTTAAAGTATTGAAAAGCAAAAATGTCAGTTTTAGGATTTAGGTATGCCTGACTCAAGCCATGGTATTTTCAGTAACCTCATACACATGCAAAATTTGACAATGAATAAGGAAGACCATAGAAGAATTGATGCATTTGCGTTATGGTGCTGGGGGAGAATATTACAAGTACCATGAACTGCCAAAAGAACAAATAGATCTGTGTTGAAGAAGTACAGCCAGAGTGTTCCTGGGAAGTCAGAATGGTCAGACTTTGTCTCTCATACTTTGGACATATTGTTAGGAGGAGGGTATCATGCTTGGTAAAGTGGAGGGTCAGAGAAAAAGAGGAAGAATCCCAGTGAGATGGATAGGCACAGTGGCAGTAACAGTGGGCTCAAACATAGCAAGGATTGTGAGGTTGGCCCAGGACTGGGCTGTGTTTTGTTCTGTTGTATACAGGGTTGCTATGACTTGGTACTGACTCAATGGCACCTGACTACAACAGCAACAACAACACTCAAGGTCATATTTTCACTTTTGTGAATTTGTCTTAATTTTCTTCAGCTTCAATCTGAACTTGCATATGAGGAATTGATGGTCTAATCCACAGTGGATCCCTGGTCTTGTTTACACTAGTGATATTGAATTCATTATCTCTTTACACACAGTGTGGTCACTTCTATTCCTGTGTATACACCCTGGTGAGTTCCATATGTAAAGTCATTGTTTATTTTGTTGACAAAAGGCATATACAAAATATATGTCTTTGATCTTGTAAAATTCTATCATGTGATCTATAGAATGATTTCTATATCCAAGGCCATATTTTTCACTACATATCCTTCCTCTTTGCTTCCAACTTTCAAATTCCAATTACCAATTATTATCAATGAATTTTGATTACATGTTTAATCAATTTCAGAGTGAAGAAATTGGTAGATTTGTTCAATTTAATCATTACTTTGTCATTGCTAAGTGTCTTTGTGTCAGTTCTGTAACAATTCTGTATAGGGATTCCAAGGAGTAACTGATGAATTGGAAATACCTGCCTTGCAGTTCAAACAAAGTTGCAGTCCAGTGGATTATACAACAGCACCACAGCAGGACTCCATCACTGACTTTACTTGTTGGTATATAGATTTGTGTAACAATGGTATTAACTGGTCTTCCTTATAGATTTATGGAAATTATCACTGGTAGCATTTCATTTCAAGATAGATCCTGAAATGCTTTTTTTTGGTAATTATCATGACATTGATCTTCAACTTGTCATTCGAGCATAGAAACCATATTATTATCTGATTCAAAATTGCCAATAACTGTCCATTACATCTCATTAATGCCTAAGATATTGATATTTATTTCTTCCATTTCATTTTTGACAACTTCTAATCTTCCTAGATTCATGCTTTGTACTTACCCTACTGGTATTTAAAATCCTGGTGCCATAGTTTCCAGCATCATAGCATCACTGAATCCACCACAGTAAGACAAATTGACAGATGAGTTGTGGTGAACTGCCAAAAAGCCAAACAAATCTATGTTATAAGTAGTACAGTTAGAATGCTACTTAGAAGATAGCATGGTGATACATTGCATCTTGTGTATTGAACATATTGTCAGGGAGTACCAATCCCCAGAGAAAGACATCATGCTAGGTAAACAAGATAGTGCGCTGGACTGCAAAGTCAGTTTGGACTGCAAGGTCAGTAGTTCAAGCTCACCAGTTGCTCCTGATAAAGTCTATACAGGGTGTCTGTGGGTCAGAAATTGGACAGCATTTAACAACAACAACGTGGATGGTCAGCAAAAAAGAGGAAGACCTCCTGTTACTGGGAGTGCTAATTGAAGGCTTTTACCCTTTACTCCACGGCACATAACAACAACAAACAACAACAACCCTTTACTGATTCAGAATAGTGAAGAGAGTCAGAGTTTCCATCCAAGCAAAGATGTATTATAGGAAAAGAGACTTGTATACCAAGATAGTGTGGGCCTAATATTATACTTAATCCTTGACTCCGTGAATTTAGGCTTTGCTGGAATTTGAAAAAGATTTTGGTGGGGAAAAGGTACAATGTTTATCCATAGGGATAGCAGAGGATTTCTGGGAAGTGTCCTGTTTAAAAGGTTTTGTGCTAATTGGATGCATTTGCAGAATTTCTTCAAGATGGATTCCATCTTGAATGGGCATGCAAAAAATTTATTCTGGGATATATCATATGCATAGTACTTCAGAACTCTGGTTCTTCCCAGTTGCTGGCATTCTGCCCAGTGAAATGTTGCCCTTAAAGGTTTTGTAAAACCAGTTAGCCTGCAAAACATTCTATTAGGAAATAGAGTACAGAAATCTTGCAAAATGCATACTGTAAAATGGGCAAGGTCTTGTGATTAATGCTGTCACATTTCAAAATGTCCCTTAGGTGTCCTAACTTAGTGAGTCCTTGAGAGGTAAAGTAGCAATTGTTTGGGTCAGGCCACCTGAGGACCTCACCGTGGCACATCATAGCTGGTCAGTAGGCATTTCTGGGTTTGCACTTAAGAACAATAACATGGGTGACAGTTCTCAGAAATCGTACTCCACTGAGAATACACTCATTGAATGCTTACTGAACAACTGTTATATATGATCCAGGCACTGGGGGTACAGTAGAGAACCAAAGAAACCCCCTGGTTTCTCTTTTCAAGAGCCCTGTTAGGTTCCCTGACTTACCATGGCGAGAGAGGTTGACATGGTGGCAGTAACAATGGACATAAAAATAACAATTGCAAGTCTAACTAAAAACCTGACATTGTTTAATTCCATTGTGCATAGACACAATGAGTCTTAATTGATTAGATGTCATCTAGCAACAGCAATAAATTCTGTTTATGCACAGTCCTGGTGTGGCACTGTAGGATAATGCACTGGAACACAAGGTCAGTTTGAACCACAAGGTTGTCAGCTCAAACTCACCAGCAGCTCCTACGAAACCCTAGGCAGGGTGACTATGAGTCAGAATTGACTCAATGACACTTAACAACAATAACAATGCAGAGCCTGTACATAAGCAAATAGGCATTTTTAGAATAGAACAAGGGAGTATTGCATAGCATAAAATTAGGGAAATTATTTGTCAGTATTTAGTCTTTCTATATCATTATTATTGAATATATATGCTGATCAGATTATCAGTGAAATGTGACTATATGAAGAAGACTATAAGCATTAGGATTGGAGGAAGATGCATTAACAAAATTATGATATGCAAATAACATAATCTAACTTGCTAAAAGTGAAGAGGATTTGAAACACTTATTGATGAAGATAGAAAATACAGTCTTCAGTATAGATTACAAGTTATCATAAAATCAAAATCTTCACAACTGGGTCAATGAACAACACTAGGTTGAACATTACAAAAAAAATTGAAATTGTCAAGTATTTAATTTTTCTTTGATTGAAATTTCATTTACTTGGTAGAAGCAGTTAAGAAATTAAATAATATATTGCACTGGGTAAATTTGCTGCAAAACTGTTTTTAAAAATGTTCTAAAGCACAGATTCACTTTGAGTCACTGTCATCATTGTTATTGAGGGCTATCAAATCAGTTTCTACTCATAGTGACCTTTTCCAGGGTTTCTGAGGAGTGGCTGGTAGATTTGAACTGTCAATCTTGCTGTTCCAACCGACCTTGCAATCCAGTGCATTATCCTGCAGCGTCATACCTTATTCTGTCATCCATAGATATTGATTCCAAAGGTCCTGCTTAAAAAAAACAAAACCAAAAACTTTCCTGTCTGCTATAGGAATGCAAGCCACAAAAAGTCGGCAGTTCAAGGCCACCAGCTGATCTGTGGGAGAAAGATGAGGATTTCTGCTCCTATGAAGATTTAAAAGACTCAGAAATCCTATATGGTGTCACTGTGAATTGGAATGAACTCAATGGCACTTAACGACAACGTTCACCATACAGTTAACTTGCAAGGTAATCCAACCTAGTGCTACAAGTCTTGTTTTCCACAAATTAATACATGTATTTTTCTTCCTTTTCAGGTTCTGGGTATGGTATTTCTTTTTCTGCTTTATTGAATAGGCTAGAACCTCCACTCTAGAGCTCAACTGAAATTGTAAGAAGGAACACACTTGGCTTATACTGGATTTAGGGAGGAAATATTAAACCCTTTGATGATGAATGATGTTAATTGTTGGTGTTCAGTAGACATCCGTTATCAAGCTGATAAACGCCCACTTACATTTCTTATTTGCTGAGATATTTCAACACTGTTGTTGTTGTTGTTAAGTACCGTCGAGTCGGTTCCAACCCATAGCGACCCGGAACAGGGTTTCCGAGGCTGTAAATCTTTATGGGAGCAGAAAGCCTCATCTTTCTCCTGCGGAGCAGCTGGTAGTTCGGAATTGCTGACCTTGTGGTTCTCAGCCCGATTCATAACCACTTTAAAATATAGTTGATTCTCATTTTCCCCAAAGTAGTTCCATTATACAAAATTCCTACAAACACTGCATTAGCAAATACTAAAATATCATTTGACCATTGTTGCTGTTGTGGACTGATAAGTCTGTTCTGACTCATAGTAACCCTATATAGGGTTTCTGACTAACAAGTCATGGGTTTGAACAGCCAACCTTTTCGTTGGCAGTCTAGTGCTTATCTTACAGTACCAGACCATGACTACTTTTAACCATAGCTGTAAAATTTCCATAACTATCCACATGTTCAGAGTCTTGATGTGGCACTGTGGGTTAAGGCACTGGACTGAAGGTCAGTTTGAACTGCAAGGTCAGCAGTTCAAGCTCACCAGTCACTCCACGGAAACGCTATATTGGGTCGCTGTAAATAGGAACCTACTCTATGGCACTTAACAACAAAAACATGCCCATGTTCTTGTTTGTAGGTAATCACAAAATAATGCTGAGAGTGTGTTTAACTTATAGGTGAATTTATGAATAGAGAAATAATAAATATTGAAAAAAATTAAACTGCTTCATTGCTATTTATTGGGGAAATCCTTTGATATAATTTAGTTATTTATTAAACATAGAAAATGTACTGTCAAATAAATATCTGTATTGAATTGTTATAGTCCTTTACAATGTGTTGATTTTTTTTAGACAGCAAGATAAGTTATTTGTGAATGTTTATTCATTTTCAATATATACATTTTTGAGTCTTGCCTCCTTTGGAGTCACTGACATTACTCTTTCTCTTGTTAAGCGCCATTGAGTCAATTCTAACTCATAGCAACCCGGAATAGAGTTCCTGAGGCTGTATAACTTTTCAGGATCAGAAAGCCTCATATTTCTCTCCACAGAGCAGTTGGTGAGGTCAAACTACAAACCTTGTGTTTTGCAATTTAGTGCTTATCCTACAAAGCCACCATACTTTCCAACTTTTTCTCTTGGGATAGTTTAATCTTAGTATAAACCTGGGACTTGAGTCAAAATTAAAATCATTCTTTAAATGAGTTCTTAAACTAGGCAGATCTTCAGTCAAAATTAGAATTGTTAACTTTTACAATGGCCATTCTTATTAAAATCCAAATTTCAAAAAAATAAGAAAAAGAAGATTGTTTTATTTTTGTTACTGCTATTGTTACTCTTATATACAAAATTATTTCATTAGGCATATTTTACTTTATTCCTACTCTTTCCAGAAACCTTGTAGTGCTTTACCCACTTATTTCATCTTTAACAATATTGCAAACTCTAATTTATTGAAAAGAACTATACAGAGGTATGACCCATAGTTCCAGTGTCTAAAATATAGTCTACATGAAAGAATGCACAACATACCTCAAATGTCAGATTTTCTAAAACCCAGCTTTGTTTGAATTCCAGCTGAGTTCTTCAAGTGATTCAGAAAGCAGACAAATTAATTGGTGTTTCATTGAACCAAATAGGAGCACCTATGATTAGTTGCCCTTCCCAGATCATTGTGGCATTGAGCCTAATGATGCTATTATGTGAGTGTATCTGATGGTGGCTGTCATGGGTCATAGCCTGATTTTGATAGTTACAATTATGAATTCTTAAAAAGTCAAGAACTGGACCTCACATATTTTCTGACATTGATGTACTGCTGAAGATGTGTTTTAGGGAAAAACATGAAAAATATTTTATCTATGATAGTAGTAAATATTTAAAATCCTGTGTCCTATATAGAACTATGATTGAAAGTATAGTCACTAAAATGAGGAGTAGTTAATTGAATCAATTTTGTAAAGGTTATTTATTAAAATAAGCAGAAAAAAATGGTGAATTTTGTGTTGTCCATATCTGGATATAAAACTAGGATAATATAAATAAATAGTCACTAAATAAAAATTTTGTGATGCCTTTCTAAGTAATCTTTGAAAAGACTTTCTCCTGTCAAAGAATTATGGTCCAAAATTCCAAAAAATCCTCTTAGCTTGAGTGTGGGGTAAAAGAGGAGGAGAAAATATACCACATCTACTCCAGAAATTTCTTTTCAGAAATCTCCTTTATCCCTAATGAGAGCTGGCATTACATATAACTAGTAGTTTATATTTTGATAAAATATACAAATATTAAAAATAGAAATACTGAATGTTTATAAAGAACTATATGTCAATGCCATCCCTTGTTTGTCAGTATATTGTGCTGTTGTGGCTTACATATTGCTCTGATGCTGGAAGCTGTTGTTGTTATTAGGTGCCATCTAGTTGGTACTGACCCAAAGCAACCTTATGCACAGCAGAATAAAACACTGTGTGATCCTGGGACAACCTCACTACTGTTGCCATGCTTGAGTCCATCGATACTGCCACTTGGCCAATCCATCTCATTGGGGATTTTCCCCTTTTTCTCTGACCCTCCACCTTACCAAACATGATATCCTTCTGTAGCAATTGTTCCCTCCGGACAATATGTCCAAAGTATGAGAGATGAAGTTTGGTCATCTCTGCCTCTAAGGAGCACTCTGGCTGCACTTCTTCCAAAACGGATCTATTGGTTCTTTTGGCAGTCCATGGTACTTTCAATATTCTCCTCCAACACTATAGCTAAAAGGCATCAATTCTTCTATGGTCTTCTTTATTCACTGTCCAGCTTTTGCATGCAGATGAGGTTATTGAAAATACCATGGCTTGTGTCAGGCACACCTTAGTCCTCAAGCTGACATCTTTGCTCCTCAACACTGTAAAAATGTCTTGTGCAGCAGATTTGCCAAATGCAGTATGTCGTTTGATCTCTTGACTGCTGCTTCTGTGAGTGTTAATAGTTGATCCAAGAAGAATGATGTCCTTAACAACTTCAATCTCTTCTCTGTAGATAAGAACATTGTTTATTGGTCCAGTGGTGAGAAATTTTGTTTTCCTTATATTGAGATGCAATCCATACCGAAGGCTGTGCTCTTTAAACTTCATCAGTAAATGTTTCAAGTCCTCTTCACTTACAACAAGCAAGGTTGGATCATCTGCATATCACACGTTGTTAACAAGTCTTCCTCCAATCCTGACGCCACATTTTTCTTCATAGAAACCAGCTTCTTGGATGATTTGCTCAGCATACAGGTTGAATAAGTATGGTGAAAGAATACAAACTTTTCACACAACTTTCTTAATTTTAACACATTCAGTGTTCCTATGTTCTGTTCAAACAACTGCCTCTCAGTCCTGGTACAGATTTCTGATGAGCACAATTAAGTGTTCTGGAATACTCAATACTTTTCAATGTTGTCCATAGCTTGTCATGATCCACACAATAGAAAGCCTTTGCGTAGTCAATAAAGCAGAGGTAATCATCTTTCTGATACTCTCTGCTTTAGCCAAGATCCATTGGTCGAGTAGCGGCGAGATCTTTGAGCATTAGTGAGATCTTTGAGCAGCAGCGAGATCTTCAAGCAGCCGAACAGCAAAATTCGAAGTCCTAGTATGGTGCTGTGGGTTAAGGCGCCAGACTCCAAGGCTGTTTAACTGCAAGGAACAGAAAACCTCATCGCTCTCACGTTGGGGGCCTCCGCGGGGTTCGGAGCCAGATTCTTAACCACTACACTACCAGACCTTGCACCTCCAAGATGGTGGATTGGGTAGACATGTAGTGAGGAGCTCTGTCAACAACAACATGGAATATCAGGCCAAGAAGGCTAACGATATGGTGTTGGAACTCTAAAACAAATATAAAGTTGTGTTCAGAGGATCGGAGGATCAGAGGGATTACAGCTGGGGAATTTGCAGGAGAATCCAGAAATCCATTGTTTTCTGGATCAAGATACTCAGCTGTTCCCGGAGCCGCCATCTTGGGAGATGATATATTGATTGTATCAGGATTGATAGTATCAGGAGAGAACATCTTGATTGTATTTTAATTATATCAGGATTGTGTTAATATTGACATTGAAGTTTAAAGTGACAGTATCGACATAAAACCAAACTGCCAACACTCGTCTGTCGTGCTGTAGTGGATTGAGTTGCTGTGATTCTGAGGGCTCTGCCACCTGTATTTTAAACAGCCAGCAGGGTCACCCATGGTAGACAAGTTTCAGATGAGCCTCCAGACAAAGACAGACTAGGAAGAAAGAGTGACGAACTACTTCCGAACCACTAGTCACCGAAAACTCTATGAATAGCAGAGAAACACTGTCAGATACAGGAC